>NC_086357.1:24506292-24513792 GCF_036324505.1 Eleginops maclovinus | reverse complement strand
ATATGGATGGCAGGAAGTAGATGAGATATGCTTTTCCTTCCATGAACAGATAACTTTAGAAGGACATTAAGCAAACCACAGAGCCCTCAGTAAGTCGTTAATATCCAGGAGCAACATGCATTCTTTTGTGCACTTCTTAAAGGGGTCGTATTACGCTCCTTTACAGGTTCATATTTGTCGTGCCTCTACTGTTTACATGCTTTAATGTTCAAAAAGGTCTTTATTTTTTGTTGGAAATCAGTTGTTTTTGGAGCCTTCCCTCTAATCCAGCCTCCTCTGTAAGCATTTTCTTCCTCGCTCTTTGTACTTGACTTATGTACTCCTTTTAGACTTGGTTTTCAACTCTGTGGACTAGATACAAGTTTATTTTGTGCGATATAAATGTATAACAATATGTATAACAAATACCTACTTGATTGAGTCAATATTGGGAACTTGTTAGAGCATCATTTAAACAAGTCATTCATTTCATTTGACATGAATTAAACATAAACAGATCATATACTCATATAAACTCATAGAAAGATATACAGTATAATGGTAGAAACATAATTTCGATCTCCCTGTTTGTGTCTCACACACACACACACACACACACACACACACAACACACACACACACACACACACACACACACACACACACACACACACACACACACACACACACACAGAAATTGACTTTAATCTATAGGGTGCATGATATACAAACATGCAAAATAGAACACACTGTAATAGACCAACAAGAAACTGTAAACATGTGACTGAATTATAAATTATTATAAAGTGTGCCAATTAGTTGTAGTTTGGAAATTGAAATGCAGTGAAGAAGAGTGTGAGTACATTAGCTGTTGTGCCATATCTATGAACAGTGTATGTGAGCATCCTGTCTGTGTTAATGGGACTGAGAGCTGCATTTCAAACCAAGACACTCAGGAAGTTCAGTCCACTCGTGATGCACACTGTTTACTCGCAGGCCGTGCAAACTGAAATTACCTCGGCGCTGAAAAGGACAACGTATATCTGTTTCTACACGGGAGGGGAATGTGTATTTCGACATGTGTGGATATGTTATACATCTCCACTGCTTCCGAAGTGATGGGTGTTTTTAGCAGCTGGGTCCATTATTGCTTCGCTGGGATACTGTCCCCCAGTAGACCCTGGGGGGGGCAGCAGAGAAAACACTGTGGCAGCAATTCAATAGCAGCTAACGACCGGGATGAGATCTGACGGTGCATCACTAGAAAAAAATGTGAAATGACTGGAAGAATATGTCCTTACACTGCAGTGTGGGTACACCATAAAGAGTCCCTATATAATAAACACCATAAGTGTCTTTATTTACCAGCAGTGCATTAAAAATGTCTTTAGCTCATTTTTGTATTTCTCAAATGTCACTAAACATTATTTATGGTACTTCAATCTGGAAGACACAGCGTTGTTAGGTTGACTTTAAGGTCAGGGTTAAGGTTAGCTTATTTATAAAGCACATTTCAGGCCCTCAGGCAGTTCAAAGTGCTCTAAAACACAAACATAAATGAAACAGGAAACAAGATCATTCATAAAAGGAGATTAAAGTCAAAAATTAAAAATAGTTGATTCTAAAAGAAGTATATTAATAAATGACCCTGGGAAAGCAGCGATAAACAGGACTTTTTTCAGCCTTATTTAAAAAATGAACATACAGTAGGTTCATTGAGATTATTCATGTACAATGTTTACCGCTTCTAGTGCGTAAAAGTGTCTCTCAGATTTATATATCCCACTGAACAAAGCAGCTGCCTGTCTGAGTCGAGTCGTCTGAATGATTTGCTGTGGATTCAAAGGTTTAAATGCTTCAAACAAGTTGTGTTTTTACATGAGGTCAGACTTTGAGCTCTGACACCAATTAATGTTTGCAGGAGAAAGCATGGAAGCTGCTGGGAAGCTGGGATACTTTGTATAGTAGTTTGCATTTAAGCAGCCTGATCCTAAGATACTGGGCAGAGGGAGCATACCTAGATATTAAAAAGTAGGAACCTGGAGGGTCTGTGTGTTTATAAGCTGGGTCTCAATTGAATTGTCATAGACTGATCTTTATAAAACAATGACACACAAAGGGTACTGGAGGGTTGTGCTGAAAGGTGTCCTGATAGTTGACCAATAGCTGGTTGCTAATTTCAGGCTTTTGGGATAATAAAAGCGTGAGTTAAAAGCCTGAAAAACGTCCAGCTGTTAACTTAAAAAGCCAGATGTAATCTTAAATTCCCAAAGTCTTGATATTTTCCGTTTTTGCCAAATGAATGTGTACATTTTGAAAGGCGTTTATTTGTATATCTGCATCTACCACAGGACCATCACGATTCTCCACAATTAGGTGTAAGAAATGTCTGTATGTTGGTACGGGCATCTTTAAATTGGCCAAAGCCTAAATAGTGCATCCCAACTCTTGACTCATATTTTGAGATGCCATATTTGATGTTGGAAACATGTCTTGTTTGCAATACCAGAACAAGAGTTAGGTCAGATGGCCGTGCTGGATTCAAGAACACCTGCGGATCTTGCAACTGGAACTCAGATTTCTCCGTCAATACATTCCGCAGTGAGAAATGTTTTGCTTGTATCGACCACGTGCGAGGTGGCGTCATCTCCTTTGAAATAAAGCACACTTAGCAGAGTGCTTCTTTTCTTATACAAGCAGCTGTATACTCACCTTGTGTCACCTCGAGTCCTGACCTCCGCTATGACTCACTGAAATGAATACTAACCATAACATCAGTGAAGCTGTGTCCACATCTCAGCTACAGCTCTCACCTTCTTTATGCTGCCTTTATGAATGCCAGGCTCACACAGTATGGACAGGATATTATAAAAACCCAGTGTTAGCATATATATAAGCTTAACATACTGTGTTAGAACGGTGGAGGGCGGCTCACAGAGCAGGCAGGATATTATGGGGAGCTGTGTTTGATAGTCAGGATGCTCGGCAGCCAGACTGTTTCCCCTGTGGACTCCTGAGGACAGATGAAGCAGCTGCTGTCCTTCCTTCCTGCTCCCTCCTTTCATTTCACCACCACACACATATGTGAGGCGGCTGAGGGTGTGTGTGTCCTTTTGTGTGACAGAAAAGAGTGAAAAGTCCTCTTTTATGTGATAATTTTATACACAGGGTTGGGAATAGAGGCCCCCTCACTTTTGGGAATGGCCAATTTTGTCACCAGCACTTTGCATTAGGATCATTTGTTAAAGATGTTAGCACACATATTTCAGAACGGTTTATTTGCACAACAGAACATGTACTATTTTGAGGACTGTTCACACTTTTGGGTGGTTATTATTAGTAATAATCAAATAGAGAATAGTAAAGCATTATTGCTCCCACTTTGCAGCAGCATAGCATAAAGACACACAGATTCAAATTCAATTCAAAGGCGTTATTGTCACAGTAGCTGCAGTGTAGATATGGCAATGAAAAAGTGCATACATACAATTGCATACGCACTAGTTGTCAAAGAAAGTACTGTAAGCATATGTAGGTCTGCTTTGTGGGGGGTGATTAATGCAGAAGTGTTTTTTGAAGTCTTCCCCCATCTTTTTGGGACCTCGTTGAGAGGGTAACTTTAAAAATGTAATCCGTTACAACAACTAGTTAATCAGTAACTTTAAACTGAGTATCACAATATAAAGGTTAAGTAACCTGATTACTCTCCGTCTCTTTTGGATAACCTCAATATTAAAGGTAATGCAAATAATAACAAGAGAAAGTAAATAACAGTATGATGTTTCTCCTGTGTGTAATAACGTTACCTTAGAAAACAAGAAACCAATATATTTCATATAAAAAATGAAGTAACAGTAATGGTTTACAAATGCTGTTTAAGATGAATACAATGATCAAAAGCATAGACGGTATTTCTGTTTAATAAATTCAAAAATAAATCTAATTAGAATAAAGAAGAATTAAAGTATCTTAAATATAAACCATGAAGAAAAATGTATTCACTACCTTTTAATTTATATTAAATATTATATATTTAATATACCTTTTTATAGATATAATAATCAGGAATTAGATTAATACTGTGTTTAATGTATTGTAATCGAATACAGTTCCCTTTGTTTTGTACCCTGATTACCTAACCTCGTTACATATATTCCGTTACTCCCCATGCCTGGTTATACAGTGGGGCAAAAAAGTATTTAGTCAGCCACCAATTGTGCAAGTTCTCCCATTTAAAAAGATGAGAGAGGCCTGTAATTTTTATCATAGGTATACCTCAACTATGAGAGACAGAATGAGAAAATAAATCCAGGAAAATCACATTGTAGGATTTTTAATGAATTTATTTTCAAATGATTGTGGAAAATAAGTATTTGGTCAATAACAAAAGTTCATCTCAATACTTTGTTATATACCCTTTGTTGGCAATGACAGAGGTCAAACGTTTTCTGTAAGTCTTCACAAGGTTTTCACACACTGTTGCTGGTATTTTGGCTCATTCCTCCATGCAGATCTCCTCTAAAGCAGTGATGTTTTGGGGCTGTCGCTGGGCAACACGGACTTTCAACTCCCTCCAAAGATTGTCTATGGGGTTGAGATCTGGAGACTGGCTAGGCCACTCCAGGACCTTGAAATGCTTCTTACGAAGCCACTCCTTCGTTGCCCTGGCGGTGTGTTTGGGACCATTGTCATGCTGAAAGACCCAGCCACGCTTCATCTTCAGTGCCCTTGCTGATGGAAGGAGGTTTTCACTCAAAATCTCACGATACATGGCCCCATTCATTCTTTCCTTTACACGGATCAGTCGTCCTGGTCCCTTTGCAGAAAAACAGCCCCAAAGCATGATGTTTCCACCCCCATGCTTCACAGTAGGTATGGTGTTCTTTGGATGCAACTCTGCATTCTTTCTCCTCCAAACACGACGAGTTGAGTTTTTACCAAAAAGTTCTATTTTGGTTTCATCTGACCATATGACATTCTCCCAATCCTCTTCTGGATCATCCAAATGCCCTCTAGCAAACTTCAGACGGGCCTGGACATGTACTGGCTTAAGCAGGGGGACACGTCTGGAACTGCAGGATTTAAGTCCCTGGTGGCGTAGTGTGTTACTGATGGTAGCCTCTGTTACTTTGGTCCCAGCTCTCTGCAGGTCATTCACTAGGTCCCCCCGTGTGGTTGTGGGATTTTTGCTCACCGTTCTTGTGATCATTTTGACCCCACGGGGTGAGATCTTGCGTGGAGCCGCAGATCGAGGGAGATTAGCAGTGGTCTTGTATGTCTTCCATTTTCTAATAATTGCTCCCACAGTTGATTTGTTCACACCAAGCTGCTTATCTATTGCAGATTCAGTTTTCCCAGCCTGGTGCAGGTCTACAATTTTGTCTCTGGTCTCCTTTGACAGCTCTTTGGTCTTGGCCATAGTGGAGTTTGGAGTATGACTGTTTGAGGTTGTGGACAGGTTTCTTTTATACTGATAACGAGTTCAAAAAGGTGCCATTAATACAGGTAACGCGTGGAGGACAGAGGAGCCTCTTAAAGAAGAAGTTACAGGTCTGTGAGAGCCAGAAATCTTGCTTGTTTGTAGGTGATCAAATACTTATTTTACCGAGGAATTTACCAATTAATTCATTAAAAATCCTACAATGTGATTTCCTGGATTTCTTTTCTCATTTTGTCTCTCATAGTTGAGGTATACCTATGATAAAAATGACAGGCCTCTCTCATCTTTTTAAATGGGAGAACTTGCACAATTGGAGGCTGACTAAATGCTTTTTTGCCCCACTGTATGAGAAACAGGGTTGGTATTATTGTCATGTTTATTTTGCTAAAAAACTGAAAAACAACATGAAGAAATAAACAGAGTGAATGAATAAACCATAGACAGGGACTGAGAGGAATATAAAGCAGGAAAAAGGAGACCACATGAGAGTGTGTGTGTGTTTGTGTTGCATCAAAAAGTGTGTGCGTGTGCTTCAACCTCACGCCTAATTAGCCCGAGCTGTCTAGCCTTTTTATGCATGTGTTAGTGCACATGTGAGGTGGCGTGTTTGGCCGGAGTTGTGACCCAAATCCTCATTTCATTTGGGAGGCAGGAGAGAGTGAAAGAGGGAGAGGGTGAGGGAAGCGAGAGATGCCTTCATTTTCGACTCACAGCTTTGGTGGTTCATAATAGGATTGTGCTTCTCTCTCTTTCCCCCTTTTTCTTTCTCCTCTCACTCTCTCCATCACCTCCACCTCGGTTTTTTTTTCTCGCTGCTCTCCCGCCGCCCAGTCAGTCGATAATCCCACGGTTGTGGTTGGAGATTTTTTTCAAACTGGTTTTATTTAAAGGACTGGATTAGAGTGAAACGGCATATGTGGGTCAACTAGAACAGGCTTTAGGGAGGTCAAATTACTTTTTGCGTGTGTGTGTGTTTATGGTATGTGTTTCTCTGATCCGTGGTGTATGCAAGTCCCTCTTTGCACATGTTGTAGCATCTGTGCTCTGTGTGTGTGTGTGTGTGTGTGTGTGTGTGTGTGTGTGTGTGTGTGTGTGTGTGTGTGTGTGTGTGTGTGTGTGTGTGTGTGTGTGTGTGTGTGTGTGTGCGCAGCTTTGATGTCCCTCCCTCTCATAACGTGTGTGTAGGCCTGTGCATACATGTGTAACAGAGCTCATTTGTGAATAATGAGGCATAGAGAGAGAGCGGGAACAGAGTGTGAAATAACCCTTTAGGAGTGATGGAAAGAAGTCGAGAGAAGGAAAAACTGTGAGAAAGAAAGCGAGGAAGAGGAGATGAGAGAGAAAAAAACGACTGATTAAATTCCCAGGGAGCTAGCCTTTTAGCGTAATGGCTTTGTCACTGGCAGAGGAGCTCCACAGACTGTATTGGCTTATCTGTGTGTGTGTGTGTGTATGTGTGTGTGTGTGTGTGTGTGTGTGTGTGTGTGTGTGTGTGTGTGTGTGTGTGTGTGTGTGTGTGTGTGTGTGTGTGTGTGTGTGTGTGTGTGTGTGTGTGTGTGTGTGTGTGTGTGTGTGTGTGTGTGTGTACATTGATGTGATAGCGGCTGGATGTGTTACCATGTTCTGTGACCAGTGTTTGAATTTGGAACAAGGCAGCTGCACAGCATGTGGCTTTTTATCCCAGTATGAATGCTGCACATCATCTCATATGGAATTCTGTAGTAACAAAGCATTAACGAGGAACATACAGTGTGTTCCTGTAGATGTTCTTTAATAGGGAAATGTAGGATGATTATTTCTAGTGGAATTAAGTTTTGTACATGGTTGAAGGATAAAAGCTTTGCTAACAGCGTGCCTCTAACAATGAAAGTGTCAGTCACTTGATCCGACCACCAGACTGAAACATGTTAACAACTATTGGCTGAATTAACATATCTTGCACAGTTATCCATTATTCCCATAGGATAATTCCTACTAACTAAAGTTGCTGCCTAACTTTTCAAATATCTCAACACAATATCTTGTCCAGACATTCAGGGTTTCCACAAGATGTGTGAACACAGTGCCGTCTAATAAACTTG
>NC_086357.1:24351292-24503792 GCF_036324505.1 Eleginops maclovinus | reverse complement strand
TGTGTGTGTGTGAGAGAGAGATAAGTACACACCCTCTGATTCGTGAAAACAAATGGAGGCATTGTGCAGCCAGGCACACGCAGGGACCAAATGGTGAGGCACTGTAACGTCAGATATGGGCTCAGTCACTCCAGGGCATGAGCAGGTTATTCTTTTCTTGTAAAAATAAAATAATGTAATGCTTACTTTTTGTTAGATGTGAATGTTAAAGTCTGTAGTTTCATCATTTGGTAATGTTTTTTAATCTTGTTTAATCATCTGGTTCATAAAATATAAGATCATAGTAAAAAGGATGGGGATAATGTCGTAAAAATTGCGTCTATAACCTCCAAATATGCAGATGAATATCAGATTACTTGGAGGAAACACCAAATACTCTGAAGGTAGATGACAAACGATCAATAATTTGAGATTTTAAACACTGCAGTGCATTTTATCTACGCCGGCCCATGGATTTATTTCTGGATCACCATTATTATAAACTATAGTCATAGGAAGTGTAAAAGACAGAGCATCCCTCTTTCTGTCGCCACAAAACCATTTTTATATAACCGTATTATCTCAAGGTAAAGTTAACAGGAAATGCAACGTGTCCTTTCTTTGGCGCACATTCACCGGAGTCCTCCGCTGCTGTCTCCCAAACCTCTCCCAAGGATTCAAACCAGCAACTACTTCAATAACAGCTCTGAGAGATATGCTAGGAATAGAAATAAAACATGAGCTAAGAGCGATGGCAGAGAATTTGTTGAGAGCAATTAGAGTCAAGGAGTGGGTTATCACACACACACAAACACACACAAACACACACACACACACACATACACACACACGCACCCTCACCCTGGCGCTCAGCCGTGGTGGGACTCGGAGACTGGCACAGCTGGCAGTGCCCGAACACACTGGGCACGGTGTCCCTGCTCCCGTGCCAATCTCAACCCACTCTCATCACATTCAAATTCACCGAGCTTTATTGGCAAAGATGAACGTGGTCACTGTTGCTCGCTTTCATTCAGGGACAGGGAATACATCTCTCATAGAGGAAGTATCTTACCCAATGTTTCAGCTCAAATTCACTCTCGTGTCACAAGTGTAACGTGAGCAAGGGAACTTGAGTAAGTTATTCTGTCAATTCATCCCTGCTTTTGAGCTTATCTGCATTTCTGCTTTTGATAAAATGACTCATCATACAAACCTACATTTAAAGATGACACATTATGTTCATTTTCAGGGTCATATTTGTATTTTGAGCCTCTACTGGCACATGTCTCCATGCTTTAATGTTCAGAAAGCTCTTTATGTTTCTCATACTGGCTGTGCTGCGGCACCTCTTTTCACCCTCTGTCTGAAACCACAGCCCAGTCTGCTCTGATTGGTTAGCTGGCCGACTCTGTTGTGATCGGTCAACTGCTTAGAGATTTTCCGCCCCTTAGCCTATCACGTACAATGTATTAGAGGGCTAGCCAATAGAAGTGTGAGTGTTACATGATGATGTCATTATGTTACGGAAGAAGTCCAATCTGGCGTTTAAGGCATTACAGTAAACGGAAAACCCCGTAATGCATAATAGGGCCTCTTTAATGCTTATACTTGGGTACTTTTACTATAGTAACATTTTGAATGCAGGACTTATATTCTTAAAACGCGGTCACGCTACTTTAACCTAAGTAAAAGATCAAAGTACTTTTCCACACCGCTGCTTATAAGCCCGGCAACATGCTGGAATTACACAATGCAGGACGTCTTGTAAATTCCAGGCATTTGAAAGAAAATAGCTCGGGGCAGATCTCACTTCATCAAATCCCCTTCCTTTTTAAACAAGCTCCATCTCTGTTTGAACAAACAGACGCTGGCTCATTATTCAAAGTAAATTCAGGCCGCTGTTACACCTTCAGTCTGTGATGACTTAATTTGTGAGTGTGGGTGATTATTTTCTATCCTACTGAAGCCTCATCTACCCACCTTTCTTGTGTATTTGTACCGCAGTCATTCTCTGCATTTCTTCAAATGTTTTTCCACAGAACAGGTAGGAACGTGTTGCTATAAACATGTGGGTGCAGAGAGCAAATGCAGTAATGATTGCAAAGTATGAGAATGAGTCTTTCCATTCAGAAACAATTTTGTATGACAACACTTTTCTCTGCATTGCATTCTGGTCTACCGAGCTGATTGTTGGGGGGGCGAATTGCTTCCTCGTACTCTGATGGATTTCTTTCTGATTGACAGTTCAATGCAGGTGCAAAATCTCAGGTCAAGGAAACATGTATTACTGTGACACCAAAAATGACCTTTACTGTGTGTGTTTAAACGACCATGATGATGAACTGTTGGAGGTTGTCACATCGTCTGCTGTATGCCAGTTCCTCCAGACATAATAATTCCCATTTCTTTAGCAAAACATGCCTGCTGCAACTTCCTGTATTTAAGCCATTTTCTTACAGTAGATTTCCCTCGACATTACCCAGTGATTTTGCATCCATTTACTTGTTAATTTGGGAACACATGCATAGACAGGCTGTGTTCTCATTACTCCTGCACACACTCCCTGTCTCTCGTGCTTCTTGTTACTTTTCAGCCTCACTATCTACAGCGCAGAGAATTGAAGGGGATTAGCCGTCCTATAGTATATTTTGAATAAATCTATCCATCCATCCATCCATCCATCCATCTATCCATCGTTATTAAACCTCACACAGATCGCATATTCTCGGTTTCTCCTCCATGCTTTTTTGTTTTTACTAGGACTGAACGATTTTGGAAAATAATCTAATTGCGATTTTTTTCCTCAATATTGATATTGCAATTTAATATGCGATTATTTTTTCAAGGTCCTCTTCTCATGTATTTTTCAACAAACACAAGCAATAAATCAGTCGTGATTACAATCGTGAACCTCGTGAGGTATAGCAACAGTAGCGAGGCACGTTCTTCCTTTTAAAAGCCAAAATAATTCCACACAACTGACGTGCCGCCCCTCTTTGGTACCAAACTTCCAGCCGTGCACTCTTCTGACGAGCCTGAGGCCATTGTGCAACAGGTTCAAGCGCAGCGTGGACTTCTTTCCCTGCCTGCTCGGCTTCGCTCCGCTTGGCTCGCTCGCAAGTCACGTGACCAGATCACGTGACCAGTCAAATCGCAGCCTTTGCGGTTGGAAAATCTCTTTTTGTGAAATCGCGATATTATCGCAAATGCAATTAATCGTTCAGCCCTAGTTTTTACTATAGTTTTGTTGTAAATATACTTGGGCACAACAGGAACAACATATAGCTAGAGTAAACCTACAATTTTAGACACAGAAAGAGGAGCTGCAGTCAACATGAGTTTTAGAATTCCCCATGAGGAGAACACACCTGAAAACAAGATGTCTAACTCAGCTTAATTATTTTCTTTTTACAGAGATTTAAACGGTGCTGTTTATAGCTTCTTGTCTCTATTTGATCATTTGTGTGTGTGTGTGTGTGTGTGTGTGTGTGTGTGTGTGTGTGTGTGTGTGTGTGTATGTGTGTGTGTGTGTGTGTGTGTGTGTGTGTGTGTGTGTGTGTGTGTGTGTGTGTGTGTGTGTGTGTGTGTGTGTGTGTAGCCTTCATTTTATATCATGCAGCAACAAGGCACTGGTTGTGGTTATCATCCTGTCAATGAGCTGACAAAATGACAAGTATGAGTGCACTTCCACTGTGTGTGTGTGTGTGTGTGTGTGTGTGTGTGTGTGTGTGTGTGTCTCAATGTGTGTGTGTGTGTGTGTGTGTGTGTGTGTCTCAATGTGTTTGTCTGTGAGTGTGTGTGTGTGTGTGTGTGTCTCAGTGTGTTTGTCTGTGAGTGTGTGTGTCCCTCTGAGCAGCTAATCTGCATGGCAGTCTCTGGAACATGCTGTCCTGCAGCGTCTCCTTCTTTCCTTCCTTGTCTTCTTCATTCTATCCCTCCTCAAACCTTTAGGACATGTTTTATGTTTTAATAAAAAGCTTTTGTTGTCTTTCACCTACATTTTTTAATCTCTGTTTCACGTAAAGCCTCTTTCTTTGTCTCCCTCTGTCTCAATGCCAGTTGGCTGCACATCCGCCCCTCAGGTGTTTATTGACCAGCCCCCCCCCTCTCTTCCCTTTGTATCCACTCATCCTTTCATCCCTCCATCCGTGCATCCCTCCATCCGGCCGTTCTTTGCCAGTCCTCCCTGGAGGCGGTGCTTTGGCTCGGCTGTGGAGACTGTGCCGTGTTGTTTGTGACACCTGGCCCAGCTCAGCCTGCTTCGGCCCAGCTCGCTTTCACTCCTCTATAAACCCATCGGCCGGCTGGCATCCTGCTCTCATCCTCCGCCCGGCAGCCAGAGCAGGGAGCTGCTGGTGTGTTGCAGCAGTTAACAACAACACGGTGCTTGGGTTTTATATGGATGAAGAATTACCAACATATACAAGGATCATAATGCACTTTATTTTCAGACCGTAAATCAGTTAGAAAAACAACAACACAAACAGTTAGATAGAATCGGAGGATGAAACCCTCTTTATTTGTCACATACATGCACACAGCAGAGCACACACAGTGAAATTGGTCCTCTGCATTTAACCCATCCTGGTACTAGGAGCAATGGGCAGCTATCGTGCAGCGCCCGGGGAGCAATGGGGAGGGGGGATTGGAGGTATCCGGTGCCTTGCTCAAGGACACCACAGCAGGGCCTAGGAGGTGAACTGGGACCTCTCCAAGTAGCAGTCCACTTTCTATATTTCAAGTCTGTTCGGGGACTTGAACTGGCGACCCTACGACTCCCAGTCTAAGCCCCTACTTACTGAGCCACTGCTGGACAGTAACTGTATACCCATGCTTCCACTGGTATTTTTGGGGTTTTCCCATGGCAAGACCTACCCTATTTTCCATGTTTCACCCTTCCAAAATTGAAGTATGTGTACAGTAAGTCATCAAAGCCTCTCTCAAGGCGGGCAATTTACTGATTTTAGTTTTTTGCCAGACAAGAAAAAGCCTTTCTGTTTTCCAGGACGTTAAGCTTGTGTTAAAAAACGGAAACAAATGTATTTGTTTACAACATGAAAACCGCAGCCAGCCAGGCTCAGTTTGGATCATTATCAGCAGTAGGAAGGACTTTCTTTCATGTGTGCCTTCAGCCTTTTTTAATTTCCAACTGTAATCTGGTGGAAAAGGTTGAAAAACAATGGGATGAAGTCCAGCAGGCCAACATGCAGAACAGTAGGAAACTTCTTCTCACACTTTCCGGTTTCTATTTATGGTCAGTTCACACACATGCTGTACAGGCATATCTTTCCAAATACACTGAGGAACTTAGTCACAACCACCAGCGTGCACACACACACACACACACACACACACACACACACACACACACACACACACACACACACACACACACACACACACACACACATGCATACGTTGACACTTGCATGAACTGATAAGACTGTCTGTCCTTGCAACAGAGCTGTGAGTCTGGTGATAGAAGGTTTATGAAGTCATGATGAGACTGGATGTCACTGACAGGAGGGCTTATCGTGTTTGTGTGTGTGTGTGTGTGTGTGTGTGTGTGTGTGTGTGTGTGTGTGTGTGTGTGTGTGTGTGTGTGTCTTTGTGTGTGTGTGTGTGTGTGTGTGTGTGTGTGTGTGTGTGTGTGTGTGTGTGTGTGTGTGTGTGTGTGTGTGTGTGTGTGTGTACTCTGCCCTGTCAGTCACTGCATTGCCCTCCATCGCCCCTTTGCTGTCTCTCCCTCTTCTTCTCTTCCAGTATCTTCAAATGCCAGAGACATGCATTAGTGAGGATGGAGGGATACAGAAAGAGAAGAGAGGAAAAATAAAAAGAGAATAGTTGTGGTAATATGTGACAGCAAAGAAAAAAAGAGGAGAGAGCAGGACTGATGGTAGAGGAAGAGAAATGGCAGCTGAGAGGAAGGAGTGAGGATAAATTAAAATAGAGAGAGTATTATAGAAAAATAGAAAAGATGGGAGAAAACGAGACAAAGCGAGCAAAGGATGGAGAGAGGTGGGGAGGGAGGATGGGAGGAAGTGGATGAATAGAGTAATAATGGCTCAGTGTGAGAGCTGTTGTGGAAAAAGAGAGAACAGCTGAGTGAAGAAGAGAACAAAATGAGGCTGAGGGCACTCAGACAGAGAGAATTAGACACACCGCAGAGGCTCAGTGTGTGTGTGTGTGTGTGTGTGTGTGTGTGTGTGTGTGTGTGTGTGTGTGCGTGTGTGCCAACAGCTGTATTGTGTGGATGTTGACTAGGTTGGCTTTGTGTGTGTGTGCTGTCTTTGTGTATATGAGGCGCTTGGAAAGAGCTTTTTTTTCTTCCTTTTTTTTACGAGTAAATAGACACGTGATGGATCTGGAAACTTTCCTCAGGTGGAGAGCTTCAGAAAGAAACTCTCGTCTGGTTTTTAGATTTTCTTGTGAATGTGTTGTGATCGCTAATATGTGTAAGAGCGAGTTTTACCCCTTTTCCACCACAGTTGTGCGTATATTATTCAGGGTTTGAAACACATGCATTTTCCAGCATTTGGACTACCTCTGTGGTGAATGTATTACCTTTTTAATTTACACACGACTATTGCACGTCTCTCCGTCCTCTGTTGCTTTCCCCAAGGTTTCCTCCAGTTTCCCCCCGTTAACTGTGGGGTTTCTTTGGAAGTTTTTCCTCGTCTGATGTGAGAGTCCAAGGACAGAGGGTGTCGTATTCATGTTCTGCATGATTGATTGAAGGAAACGCAGAAAAAAGACTAGACTCCTTTCTTATTGCCGGTAGATGGATGTGTCTTTTGTTGCGTCTCCTATAGCCAAATAATTGTATATATTTGCTGATATCTTTAGAAAAAGACTGAAAACAGGAACCTATGAGATCAAAGTGACATTTCAATAGAACCAGAACACATTGGTTCTTCATTTCCTTAGACAGTATGTCTCCTAATCACCAAGAAATTTAACAATGGTTAGTTAACAGTACATTTTCTGTAGTTGTGTTGTGCCCCTCAGGGTTAGTTTAGAGGGTACATTTTACATGGTTACTTCTTTTTTGATAGCTGTTTCCTATTCAGTCTCTTTTCCAAACGTTTAAACCAGAGTTGGTGAAAGTTGAAACTAACCAACACAGTTTTGATGAGGTTTATTTGGATTTTGTTGAGTGTTTTTACGAGTTAAATGTGTTGTTTGATTGGAGTGATGCTTTGATGAAAGCACATCATTCTATGTTTTGCACATTAACAAGTGTTATTATTTTCCAAATCCCTGTTGATTTGATTTATTATATACAGTATGACTGCATGAAGGCCAGATCTTATTGGCGGTTAGTGGGTTTTTGTCCAGTGGGAAGGATGGAGGTCTGTGAGGGTGTCTAAATGAGAGTGTGATGGTGCTAAAAGACCAGATGATGACTGCAGCTGTAATGCTGCCTCCACCTCCTCTTTCTTCCTCTTGTCTCGTAGAGTTGTCGCTAACAGAACTCCTCGCTCATTAGAAAGATGTTTCAGCACAGCAAAGCCTTAATCGCTGTGAATGTGCATAATAATCTGCATTTATTGGGTTTTTATTATCCTACAATACGTGACATGGTGATCATGGATCCCTTTTTTCTTTCTTCTCGTCTCAGGCGGAGATCGTGAAGCGTCTCAGTGCCATCTGCGCTCAGATCATCCCGTTCCTCTCTCAAGAGGTAAGTGTCACCACTGCAGACACTCAGACAGATAACCACGCAATATGCACACACTTAATCAAGAGATGATTATTCACACCCCAGGACTCGATCATTTTCACATTTAGAATATATAATATCTACAGAATACATAAAAATCCTTGAAGAGCCAAATATAGATTCATAGAGTTCTCTTTATATTGACAAGAAGGTTACATTTCTGTGCTCTACTTGAATTAAGAATGGAAAGAAGGAAACGTCACCAATATGTTTGCATTCATACTGCAACAACAATGCCAGTTGCAAAGTTGAATTCCTTCAGAAATGTTTTGATTTAACTTTATGATCTCTTTTGAGGATATAGTTTTCCATTTAATCCAAAGTGTTGCACGCTGCCCTGATAAGTCAAGCTCTATGTTTGAAAAGCAAATCAATCAACAAATCAAACCGTCATTTAACTGATTATATCTTTCTCCGATATTAAGCATCTGGCTTATAAATAAATAGAAGACATTTGTCAGAAAACTTTGTCATCATAGTTTACTAATGTGGCAAATACCATTTACATTCCTGCATTATCATCAAGGCAGGTCTCCAGATGTTCAGCGGATGTTTTGGGCACTAATAATGTAATGTAACATAATGTAAACTTCTGTCCAAACAGAGGGACATCACCAATGTATAGCAATATTTAAGTACTACAAGAAATATTGCAGGTTTAAAAGTGTAGTTATACACTGCCCGGCCAAAAAAAAGTGCTATGATCTGGGGTTGCTGCAGTTGGTCTGGTCTAGGTTCAGCAATGTGCCCAAAGAATGAGGTCAGCTGACTACCTGAATAAACTGAAGGACCAGGTTATTCCATCAATGGATTTCTTCTTCCCTGATGGCACGGGCATGTTCCAAGAGGACAATGCCAGGATCCATCGGGCTCAGATTGTGAAAGAGTGGTTCAGGGAGCACAAGACATCATTTTCACACGTGGATTGGCCCCCACAGAGTCCAGACCTGAACCCGATTGAGAATCTTTGGGATGTGCTGGAGAAGACTTTGCGCAGTGGTCTGAATCTCCCGTCATCAATACAAGATCTTGGCGAATAATTAATGCAAGACAGAAATAAATGTTGTGACGTTGCAGAAGCTCGTGGAAACGATGCCACAGCAAATGCGTGCTGTAATCAAAGCTAAAGGCGGTCCAACGAATATTAGAGTGTGACCTTTTTTATGGCCAGGCAGTGTATCTTTATCAACCACAAAACATCTGCATTGCAAATGATCAAATAACAGAAATGTTTCAGAAACATTTTGATCAAAGTTCACTAATTTAAAATGCACTTTATATTCCTGATGTTCTGTGAATAGTTATAGCTCTAATAATTTCATGTAACATAAGGCAAACACGTGCTGTCAGCTGCATATGGCTCAAAATGTGTTGCTTTGGTTTTGCACAAAATAATCTTTACGAGGTCAAAACGTGATGTAATAAACAAATCCCCACACGTATGAGTGTCACTGGAAACAAAACAGAAGTCTTATGAGATTAGAAACACTTATATAGGATTTCATTTAGAGGCTCTCTGGCTTCAAGAGCACTATTGCATTGTTTCACAAACATTTATATTGCATTATCTTCATATTAAATACTGCCACTGCACTCCTTTGGGCCCTGTTTTCATTCAACAACATTATCACCATTTCTGTGTGTTCGCTTAGCGTCCATTAATTGCTTCTTAAATATAGATATATATTTTATATCTGCCTAATACAGCTTAAGTAAGTAAGAGGAGCACAGTTATTAAAGTGACTGATATTGTTTTGGTGTTGCTCTGACTGTGTGTGTGTGTGTGTGTGTGTGTGTGTGTGTGTGTGTGTGTGTGTGTGTGTGTGTGTGTGTGTGTGTGTGTGTGTGTGTGTGTGTGTGTGTGTGTGTGTGTGTGTGTGTGTGTGTGTGTGTGTGTGTGTGTGTGTGAGAGAGTGTGTGTGTAATACAAACCTGCAGACCCACTTCCTTTTGTCTGCGAGTGTGAGTGTGCACTGATCAGTGATCTCCCTGGAGACAGGAAGGTCACAGCTCGGTCAGTTCAATATTGACATTGTGGATGTGTGGGTGTGTGTGTGTGTGTGTGTGTGTGTGTGTGTGTGTGTGTGTGTGTGTGTGAGAGCATGTTTGTGACTGATTACATTGGGATTTTGTGTAAACAAACTGAGATTTTAGCTAGTGTGTCTTTCAGCACGTGTTTGTCTGTGTGCGTGACTTCTCTTGTGTGAATGCATGTTTTTCCCAAGCCATTTTAAAATGTATTCACCTGTAAAATCAGAATTTGGTGGTTCTAAACACTTTTCATGTAATGATTCCTGCTGTTTTATACTGTGACTGCATGTAACTGACATACGTGTAATATAATTGATGTCAACTTTAAACCACAGTGTTATAAACCTTAACTTCTTTTGTTTGTATAAATATCTTTCTTTTTATTTTTATTGCACACTCTTACTTTACCTTCTAATGTGTATATATTTATACTTTTTTGTATCTATTTAAAATGTAGTCTCCCACAAAACCAACTATCTCTGGGATAAAAAACTGAGTATTCTGATTCTGCGTTAATTCAAACAGCACGGCTAATAAAACAATCCTGCCTTTCTTTCTGTGTGTGTGTGTGTGTGTGTGTGTGTGTGTGTGTGTGTGTGTGTGTGTGTGTGTCTGTGTAGCACCAGCAACAGGTGGTCCAAGCAGTGGAGAGGGCCAAGCAGGTCACAATGGCTGAACTGAACGCCATCATCGGGGTGAGTCACCTCCATTCATCTCTACAACACGCACGCACGCACCCACCCACACACCCACACACCCACACACCCACACACACACACACACACACACACACACACACACACACACACACACACACACACACACACACACACACACACACACACACACACACACACACACACACACACACACACACACACATTAACTAAGAGACGTCAGCTGACTATAGATTCTTATTCAATCACTGATCTCGTTCTATATGTAAAGATGCATAATCGAATATGTGATGTATTATGGTCTGTTTTGATCATGCTAATTGGAGATTCAGGCAGGTGTTATTTTACTGTCCACTGATGAAGAGCTTTGATAGCAGGCTATGTAGCAACACACCATTTCAAAGTAGTTGTTTTTCTAAATGAACATTGGGCTTTGAAGGATTCTTTTTTCAGTGGTTGTGAAGTTTTTCTACATCCGATCTGTTAGAATCAGAAGTTAATCAGCATCTCATCCAGAGTTTATTTTGTGTTCTCTGAAGCCTGATTCAAAGATAGTGACATCAGAAAATAGAGGTGTTGCGTCCTGTTTTATTGGACACTGCTATCAGTTTCATATGAAGATGAAATGAATCACTGTTCCAAGTAAAGAAGCTTTGGAGCAGCAGCTTCTATTATCGCAGCCAAGGTACACGGTGTGTTCACATGCTCCTCAGACGGTCTGTTTTCTTCAGATTTTGATGTGTTCATGAGCTTTAGGTTGAGATGTGGAAACTACATGCACGCCTAACAGATGATGTGTGGTGAGTCATTGCTCAGAGCGTTTAATTAACATATTAATAGCTGTTTCACATTTTGAACTCGAGGTGGAGTAAACAGGAATTTTCCACACAGGAGCAAATGGTTCTGATTATTCCTATGACACATGAATGCAGCAAAACAGGCCTTATATTGTAATGTTTTATCGAGTAGTGCAATATCCAAATTACAGTAAGTGCAATATGTGAAAATATCATTCTACATTATTTATTCCCAGCCTACAAACAGTACTTTTCAGACTTAATACAAATGCCAAGATCGCTCAATATATTTTTAGGGATCATGACAATAATGTTTTAAAAATGATCAATCCTTCCCATATTGAAAAATCATTGCAGTATCACTTTAAACTGTCAGTGCTGCTCCAAAATGTTATGGGTTCTTCCTCAGCGCATGCTTCACACTTCCTCGTAGTTTCATGAAAATAAGGGCCAGTCATTTTTCTGTAATCCTACTCAAAGACAGACAACTCAAGAACAAAAATGTAACTTTCTTGGCAGATCTAAATTCAGTTTCTGCCGCCAAAAACTGAAATGAAATACATCAGTCAATGACTTCAGATCTGTGAGCTGTAATTGTGGTGCACTGATCACATTACTGTCTAAATACAGTACAGGTACACTGCTTTAATTACTGCTTGGTTTGAAGAGGCTCTCTGAACAGACATTTCGTATTAAAATTACGCTAACTTTAAGAAATTTAAGAAATAAATTCCTTATTTACTTTGATAAACACTCAAAACACACTACTAATAATTTACAATGCATATAAGGCACGTGTGTGTGTGTGTGTGTGTGTGTGTGTGTGTGTGTGTGTGTGTGTGTGTGTGTGTGTGTGTGTGTGTGTGTGTGTGTGTGTGTGTGTGTGTGTGTGTGTGTGTGTGTGTGTGTGTGTGCACACATACAGTATTTGTCTTACCGCACACACACACACTCAGCGATGCTCCTGAGAGACGGGGCTTTCCAGAGCTTGTCGGAGCGCTGATCACATTACTGTCTACTTAAAGCCTTTTGTTCCTCCCAGCACTACAAACACTGCCGCCTCTGAGGTGTGTGTGCGTGTGTGTGTGTGTTATACACACCAGCCTCGACAAAACAACACATGAAAACACATCATAATGCTCCCCTCAGGATAATAGCCTTTCTTTATCTGTAGCTGCTCCTCTGCTCCCTTTGCTATCCTCCATCATCCTCTTTCTCTCCGTCTCTCTGTGTTCATTTTCTTTCCGGATTTTCTCATCTCTCCTTTTTTTAATCTCTTATCTTTCTCTTCTTCCTCCCCTGTCCTCATTTATCCTCTCCCATTGTTTTTGGCTCCGTCTTATCTTCTTCTCCCTCTGCTGCACACTTTTCCTCCCTCTTCCTGAGCTCATTTACCCTCGTGCCCTATCTCTTCTCTCCTGTTCATTTACCGTCCTTCACTTCTCACCGCCTCCTCCGTGATTTCCCTCTGTTCCTCCCAGTCATTTTCTCCCTGACTCAAACCTTTTCTTCCCCCTCACATTTACCCTCTCTCTTGGCCTCTTTTTGATCAATCTTCCTCATCCTGCCATTCCTCTGTAATACATCCCATTGCTTTCTTTGACTTACCACCTCCTCTTCCTTTGCTTTCTCTGAGTATCCTGACCATTTACATTTCTTCTTCCTATATTTATATCCTTGGTGTCCATCTTTATATCCTCTTAATCCAATAATCTGTAAATCTTTCTTCGTCTAATGTTCCTCTCTAATTGCTGAGCTCTCCATGTGGATTTCATTTCAGTCACCGCCTCACTTTCTCTCTATCCCCCCCCCCGTCTTCTTCATCTCCTTTGTTCTTTGCACTTCCTTTTCTAATAAGTTTATATTCTTAAAGGCCCTATTGTTCCTTTTGGGCTTTTCCCTTTCCTGTAGTGTCTAATATAAATTTGAGTGCATGTTAATGGTCTGCAAAGGCTAAATGCTCTCGTAACATGGTGACATCAGTATGTACGCTTCTGCTTCTATTGACTAACACTTCAATATAGTATGTGATAGGCTAAGGGGCGAGACATCTGTAAACAAGCTTACCAATCACAGCACACTGGGCTCTGGTTTCAGACAGAGGGTGAAAAGAAACAGTATGAGGAAAATGAAGAGCTTTTTGAACTTGAAAGCAGGGAAACACGTCACAGTAGAAGCACAAAATACAAACATGAGCCTGAAATGAGCGTTAGAGGGCCCTTTAAGATTTTACGGATACAATATACAAACATTAATGCAGCATGGATATGTACATGAGTAGAAACAGAAGCAAATGGAGTTGAATTCAATACATCAAAGTAAAACACACATATATAACCCTCTATAACCCCCCACCCTCTAGTTTAGCTAGAATGAACACGACAGGGAGAGAGCAACGAAGAAAGAATACAAAAAGTACGTTTTAGTCTTAATCTCAAGTAATTCCCAGTTCAAGACAAGTCATCACCTCTGTACGAAGTGTGTGTCCCATGTTGATCCCAGAGGGCATCCACTTTGTTGGTTCGAACTCTCAGATTGAACGTTCCTGTTTCTCATGCTTCAATTTCTTTACCTTGTTTCCTCTAACCTCCCACCCCGTTGTATGACACCATCTCCCCCCCTCCCCGCTCCCTCCTTTCCCTGTGGCCACAGCAGCAGCAGCTCCAGCACCTGTCTCACCACGCCCCCGGCATCCCCCTCACGCCTCACCCGTCAGGCCTCTCCCTGGGGGCGGGGGGCTCAGGGCTTCTGGCGCTCACCGGCGCCCTGGGGGTCTCAGCCCACCTCGCCTCCAAAGACGAGCGAAACCACCTCGACCCCGAACATCTCAGAGGTAAAGATCCGTAGAGTTTGAGCGGTTTGTGAGTTAACTGAGTTCAGGCAGGCTGGTCTTAGAGAGAGAAATTCAGTAAGTGCAGTTAGGAGTTATTCTTTGACATTTTCACGCTTTAGTTTCCGATTGAAGAAATTAAAAACTGTTTATGTTAAAGTGAAACACATCTGATCTTTAGGTTTACATTCAGTGCCAGGCTGCATCCATTAACTAAAGGACATGAGTGGTTTGAAGACCAAAAGTTCACTGGAAATTGTCTTTAATTGATATTAGAGGAAACAGCATGATATTTACAGCAGGATTTGACCAGGGCAGTTCAACACATGTTCATTACATTTGCTTTTCAGCCTGACACCACCAGACTAAATCTGTAACCTAAGGCTGGTATGAGCAGGCGTACATCAAATGCCTCTGGACGCATTTAGATGGAACTAACTAGAGCAGTGAAACGTTAATGACATCGTGTTGAGCAATGAAAAAATGTAAATATACTCAGAGTTGATAAGGTCTTTTTTAGCCAAATGTAGAAAGTTAGATATCAGGAGCAGCTTTCTATTTAATTTTATTTGTTGGAAATGTCTCGTCCGTGCTCCTCTTTACACTCATCGTCTCAAAAGCCTATATTAAAAAAAGTTTCTGATTTTTTTTCCCTAAGGGGATCGACACCACACTCATCTGCCAGAGCAAATAAAACATTAGCCGATATCAGATGTATAAATCTGGTTCCAAGCAAAGACATTTTCCTCCCTTTAAAGCCCAAGAATATATCATATCTGTCGGGTCAGTGTTCACAAAAGCTTTCATCCCTGAAAATCAATTACACTTTTCAAAATGTTGAGAAGAGATTTAGCAAGTTTAATACAAGAGAGGTAGAGTAGCAGGGTCTGGGAAATCATCCAGAATGAAATCATCGGATATCAGGTATGCAAGTATAATCTTGTTCTTCATGAGATGTTTGTATTTCTGTATTTACATCGAGATTGAATTTGCATTGAGATAAACTTTGACAGCGGCTATAGAATAAAAAACACATCATTTTAAACCAAAATGCAAAAGAAATGCATCGTGTGTGACTGCCAGCATTTGCATCATTTGTACAGCGAGTCACCTTTTGCACTGAAATTTGAACTTCGCTGTTCAGATTGCCGTTATAATATGGACAGGCGTATTCATGGCATGGCACTTGTGTGAACGCACGAGGAACGCTTTCTCCCAGTGAACTCTCATTCACCCCAATAGAATATCTTATCTCTGCGCTCTGTTGCAGGCAGCGGGCCAACTGAGACTTTCTCATGAATAAACCGAGAGCTAGAAAAGAGAGAAGAAGAAGAAATGAGTATAGAAAAGGGAAAGAGATAGAGAGATCAATGTGTTCAGAGTGGCGTGCTAAGCATCTGTGTGAGAGCTTATGCATGTCTGCAGCTGTGTGTGTTTCTGTCCGTGCATACAGGAGGAAGAATGAGTGAAAAGATAGAGAGCTCAGCAGAGGAAGACAGCGAGCTTTGTCTGAGAGGGAGGGGAAGATAAAGAGGACACTGAAATCAGGAACAATAGCTGCTCTGTGTCTTTATTAGAGAGGATAAGTCAGAGTTCAGTGTAACCTTGGCTGACTGGGGACTGTTGTTATTATTACCACTGACGTCAAATGTTCTCTCTCTTCCCTTTTCTCCACTCTCTTATTTACCTTTCTCCGCCCCATCCCAGAGGGAGCGCCCAGCAGGGTGAGTATTCGTGTATGTGTGCACAGCTAAACGTCACATTTCCTGTGTGTGTGTGTGTGTGTGTGTGTGTGTGACATTGATCAACTGAGGGGAAATGGAGACGCACTGTAAAGTGGCCTCCAGAAAAAGAAAAAAAAGGCTGGGTAGCACAGTATCTGCTCAATGCTTTCAACCTTGAGCTGCTCAGTACTTCGCACTCACACACGAGCTCACAGCGCTTCCCTGTTATCTGGAACAAAGCACAAACTCAGAGAATGGATGGACAAGCAACTGTTTGCTTATCAGCGCCACAAATGTTCTGGTAATCTAGAAGAATTACTGAATAAGTGAGAGGATTAAAACCAAACGAATGGCAAATGCTGCCAAAAAAACCCAGCATTTGGTGTGTGTAAACTCCAGCTTGGATCGACTATACCAGGGGTGTCAAACATACGCACTCCAGAGGGTCCCATCTGGCCCGCGGGATGACTTTGTAAAGTGTTAAAATTAAGGAGAATCTTTGATTTTCCCAACTTTTTTGTATTATTTATGTTGACATTTTATACATTGACAAGGCAGAGGATAACTGAACCTTCTTCCTTAATAGTTCCCACTTTAGTTTGTATGGTTGTGTGTCAGGATTACTTCACAGATGTCGACAAGTTGTTTTGATCATAGAGCAGATATATTCCTATGAAAGGTCCTCAGTGACACATAAAGCCAAATAGCCTGACTATCGAGAGTCAAAATGTTCCCGCACCTGAACCCATAGACCGTGTGCACTGTGTTTCGCTTAAGCCCCGCCTCCAATCTGCAGCCGGCTCCCGTCAAATGAATAGAGAGAGAATAAAACTCTTGTATCAGCTTTTATTTTACAACTTTTAGACCCTAATAATTTAAATCACGACTATAAAAGTTGATAATGGGTAGTTCAATTAGTTTTGAAAATAATTATGCGCTGATTTATTGACGTCTCTTTCCCAATGTAAGTCAATGGGAAAAAGTATATTTGTGCCCAATGACGTCATGGACTAGAAGTGCAGTACCATCGCTCGACCACACTGCACATTCTGTGGAAGACACACCAACATTCACACCACTGAAAACCGTATGAAAATATGCTTCTCAGCAGACCTTGATCCGTGCATTCATCCGGAGAGCTGGGGTCTACAGAGCATGCAAACACATTTTGAAGTTGTTTATTTTCTAACTCAATTGCAGGTTGCTGTAATGATGATTTAAACATCAATGTCCCTTCTAAGGTCATAGCCAAGAACACATACATTTATATATATATATATATATTCTTCTGCTGAACAGATTTACTTTCAATATAACAGCATTTTAATTAAGTGTGAAGGTGAGATGTGATATGCTGACTCAGGTTACCATAATTAATGGGTTTAAAGATAATAATAAAAACCATCCTTGGAAAAATGCCGTAAATGCAACCTGCCTCACAGGTTTTGAACACCTTTTATGTCGCTGTAGTTAAAGGTTACATGTTAATCCCCTGGAGAATTAATGCAGTGCAAATGAGACGTCTATGGCTCGTCCTGCTTTATGGAAAGTGTGTGAACACTCGCTTACTGTACTGGCTGCAGAGGACAGCTGGCCTTCATCAGTGTAACTGTTGATAACACACAGAGAAGGGGGGGGGGGCGGGTTGGACAGTGAAATTGGAAAGGGAACGAGAGAGAGTCTAAAGACTGAAGAAAAAAGAAGGAGAAAAAATAGGGAGGGTAAGGTTGTTAAAAAAAATACCAGCAAGTCTTTGTTCTGGCTTTTATTGTGAAACGAAAATGATTTAAGAGCGCTACTGATTTAACTTTCCCTCCCTCTCTCTCTGTCCGCTATGAAACCCCGAGCATAATTTAATTGCTAAACACAATGCTGATTGTAAGCAGCAGGAAAAAATGTCTCATATGAGTGCTGAGGTCTCAACTAAGCCAAGTGTTACAGCATTTGGAAAAGAGAGAGAGGGGAGAGATGCATATCAACTGGTGTTTTCTCAAAGTGAAACATGTTGGAATTTTAAACGGAGGGGAAATAAAGGACAGGAGGAGGAGGAGAAAGAAGAGAGGGAAGTTTGTGGGGTTGCACTGAGGTCCATTGTGTGGTTTCTCCTACGTCCAGCGCTCCTTCCTGTCAGCCCCGTGGGCTCCTTCCTGTGTGACTCATTTGGTGTGTTGAACCCGCACTGTGCTTGTCCTCCCCACAGGGGGGCAGAGAATGACAAGTGGCCCTCACTGAACCTCTGGCCCCAGACCCAAATAACAACAACACAAGGCTTTGATGGTCTTTGCTCAGCGCTGAGCACCGGGCCAGGCTGCATTGTAAATATGCCGGCACAGCTTTATTGCCAAATAATGAGAGTCATATTTTACATTAGGACTGGTGTGTCGGGGGGGGGGCGCTAATTAGCCTCATACACTGTCCTGTGCTTCTATGGCTACGGTCTTAACCTGTGCCTATGTCTGCTGTTCTCTGAGTGTGTGTGTGTGTGTGTGTGTGTGTGTGTGTGTGTGTGTGTGTTTTACCTTCTTTACCCAAGCTAATGTCAACAGAGCCATTGTGCAAATGCTTCTTAAAGAGGCCCTATTAGGCTTTCCCTTTCCTGATGTGTATTACATAGGTTTTAGTGCATGTAAATGGTCTGCAAAGGCTAAAATCCCTGTTCCCTCGAGAGGGAGTTTCTCTCCCACACACTCCTCCATTGGACTGCTTTGTTTACTTCAACGAAATAATGACATCACTATGTAACACTCGCACTTCTATTAGCTAGCAACAACACATTGTATGTAACAGTGTAAAGGGCGGGACATCTCTAAGTGGTTGACCAATCACAACAGAGGCGGCCAGCTAACCAATCAGAGCAGACTGGGCTCTGGTTTCAGACAGAGGGTGAAAAGAGGTGCTGCAGCACAGCCAGTATGAGAAACATAAAGAGCTTTTTGAACATTAAAGCATGGAGACACCAGGAGAGTCACAACATACAAATATGAACCTGAAGATGATCATATTAGGGCCCCTTTAATATCATGACCAGTACTTTTTTTGATTTATGTTTTCCCTTTTCTCTAAGTCAAGGGTCTGTCTCAAAGTCTGTATCAGTGTAAGTATTGCGAAGAAGTGTGTGTTTATAATTGTGTTTTTTCTCCTCATCTTTCTTCAGAGTAAGTCAGTGTCATCGACAGACAGTCAGCCCAATGACGAGCGGCAGGGCCCATCAGGAGGCTACTCCTCCTCGCAGGGAGGAGCCGAGGCGAAGAGGAGGCGCTGTGACGACAAGGAGCCCCTCCCACCACACTCCTATGTATGTGTTTGTCTTGAAATGAAATAAGTTAATACATAAATGATGACCAGGAGTTGCAGAAGGACAGAATACAAGAAAAATACACCCAGATATAACATATCATCTATTATGTGGCTATCTTGTTATTTCTTTTACTTTTTTGTTATATTTTATGACTTTGAAACGTTTTGCCTGAGACTTCAAATGAAAAATACCCTCTAAGCTAACTCTGGCGCAATTAAGGCAACGTTTTAAATGTGTACTTTCCTCGTTACTTAACAAATAAATAAACAATCAAACGTATAAATATGCCACAAATAGTTCATATTAGATGCTATTAGTGTGCTATTGATGTGCGTGTATGCACAATTGTCCCAAAGTAGTTTGAATGAAGCCACATACACACACCAAAGTGCATCTGTGTGGTCATTTAAAACATTGGTCATGACGTTATTGGCCACACAGGGTTTCTTGGGGGGCCCGGGGCCAATTGGAACTGTGTTTGGTTTGGATGGCTGGGATGGGGAAGAGCACGGAGCCGCCGGCGATGTAATGCCAGCAGAGACACGGCCAAGGCAGATAGCTGTAATGAATTAGACGGCTGTGTGTTTGCAGCCTGGAGGATTGATTGACACCGGGAGTCTGTCTGTGGAAGACGGCCTCCAGCTAAATCAGTTTGGCATCAACAACAGCAGCGGGCCAAACCTTCCCATTAGTTCAGAGCGAGAACAAGCACAGATAGTTTCCACTTTCTGGAGGTTCGTCCTCTCTTTCTGGCTGTCGAGCCGCATTACTTCTCCCATTTCTCTCTGTTTGCCTTTCTGCTCTTATATATCTCTGTCTCTTTATATCCACCTCTCCATTTCACTACTTTTCCCACTCATTCTGTCTAGTTCTTTCATTTTTGTTCCATCTTATTTCTGTTTGGTCCTTTAACTTTCTCCTCCATCCATTCCTCTTTCTTTACTCTGTTTGTTGCTCTGATATATCTCTTTCTCTTCATCTCCATCCCTCCATTTCCCTTTTCTCCCCTCTCACTCTCTGTCTCGTTTTTCTTCCGTCTTATTCCGTATTTTCTCCTTTCACTTTCTGCTCTTGACCTTCTTCTCTTTCTCTGTTTGCCTTTCTGCTCTTTTATATATCTGTCTCGGATTTTCACTACTTTAAAATGTTCTCATTTGACTTTTTCGTCTTGGCATTGCTATATTTCTCTAGCTTTCAATGTCACTACTTGTCCTTCTCACTCTGTCTTTTTTCTCCTTTCTTCTTCCTCTTTCTTTGTTGCCTTTCTGCTCTCTGTCTCTTTATCATCACCTCTCAATTTCACTACTTTTCCCTCTTACTCTCTGTCTAGTTTTTCCATTTTTGTTCCATCTTATTTTGTGTTTTCTCCTTTTACTTCTTCCTCTTTTCATTCCACTTTCTCTCTTTGCCTTTCTGTTTTTATATATCTCTGTGTATTTATCACCACCTCTCAATTTCTTTTCTTCTCAATCTCTGTCTTCTCGCTGTTTTTACCCATTTTTGTTTCATCTTATGCTGCGTTTTTCTCCTTTTTATACTCCATCTTTCGATTCCTCCTTCTGTCTGTTTGCCTTTCTGCTCTTTTATATTTCTGCCTCTTTATCCCGACTTCTCATTCTCCATTTTTGTTCCATCTCATGTTGCATTTCTTCCTCTTCCCGTCCTCCCTCTCTCTTCATGCCTCCCTCTCTTTGTGTGCATTTTTAGTATTTTCGCTCTCGGAATAGACTGTAGACGTAGCCCTGTTTTGGCTCGGTATAATTAGGTACTGATGTCACTCCACACTGATGTCAATAGAAATATCAGGCCATGATCACATCAAAGCGCTGTTGCCATGGTGACTAAGTGCCAGGAAAAGGGAGGGAGAGAGAGAGAGAGAGCGAGAGATGTAGAAAGATGGCTAGACGAAAAAAAGGGAAAATGTGCCATCAGTGGAGAAAGAGCAACAGTGTGTGTGTGTGTGTGTGTGTGTGTGTGTGTGTGTGTGTGTGTGTGTGTGTGTGTGGGTGTGTGTGTGTGTGTGGTGTGGGTGTGGGTGTGTGGGGATGAGAGAGGCAGAAATGGTGTTTGTATGAGGGAGATGTTTGGTGAATATATATGGTGTCTGGTATCTCTGTGTTAAATCTTGCATGGATGACAGACAGTGGAGGGGAGCAAAGAGCAGCCGGTGTGATATTGATATATCGATCTGTGTGTAGACGTGTGTGTGTCCTTTGTGCGTCTCCGTCTTTATTATTAAAGTTCTCAATGTACACTTACAGTATACTATATCCTGAGGGGGATAGAGAGATATGAACCAACAAACCAGCTGCCGTATCTTTACGGATATGGAGATATTTAGAGAATGTTTAACCTTTGTATGTCTTCTTTGCTCCTCAGGACAGTGACGGAGACAAGAGTGAAGACAATCTCGTAGTGGACGTCTCCAATGAAGTAAGTCATCCATCTGTGTTGACAATTTATTGGACATCCTCAAACTTAATAACACTTACCAGTGGTCTTCTCGCATGTGAAAGGGTTTGCTTTTAGATCCCACCCACCCTGGTCGTCTCCATTTTAACAAATTTCAGCTCAATCTGTTCTTTTTTACATCCCAAAACTCATTTTCGTCCATAGTTGATAGATGTCTTCAGGAAAAAGCAATCGTTGTTTTCAATTCCTTGTCAACTGAAGCTAACAGGACACAAATATGAAGGACGTGCATGATTGGTTTCTAACCTTAAATACTTCCAAAACCAACAATTTTGTATTATTTGATTTGATTTGATTTATTTTGAACTTGTAAAACAATAATACAAATAATAATAATAATAATAATGAAATGAAAGAAGAGAATTATGGTACTGCGCAAACTTAAGCACTTTCAAATTGATAAACAAAAAATATTACTGACTTACAAATTATATATAAACACGATCGACTGATCACACATCCTCGAATTATATACAGCTCCGGAAAAAATTAAGAGACCACTCAAAAAATGTTCTTAAATCTGTATCTCTACATGTATGGCAGCCATTCCAGTGTCTGTTGAATTCCAACACAGAGACAAATTCTCAGTAGTTTATAGAAAATGTTAGTCAAAGACATACCTATAAATAATAAATCAAGACAAAATAATAATGTGATAAGTGGTCTCTTGTTTTTTTCCGGGGCTGAATATATATCAAAGTTTATTTATATTGCCCAATATCAAAAAACAGATGAATAAACTGTGTTAACAGATACATTAAAATTACAAAATAATACCAATAACATATATATATATTGATATAATTCTATGAATCTATTTAAAAGTTTTAAAAAAAACACCTGTGGTTCAATGTTCAGTGTAATTTGTGATCATGCTGGTGGCAGCAGACCATCAGCGTCATCTTTCTGTCTAATTATTGCTTAATGACAAAGTTAATCAATGGGGTAACCTCCCAAAGCTCTAAACACTGGTGACCTCGCTCACAGAAGTTGAAAAGTTAGTAGTTTCTCCAGACATACTTGAAAATATTCCACCTCCAGTGTTTACTCACAGCTCCACTATAGAAAGTATTGACCTCACCCACAGAGCTCACTCTTCACTCTCTCCCTCAGCTACGTCCTTCTGCAGGAGCTGTACATCCCTGTTACAGAAACATGTTTGATTTCCCTGCATAGGCACGAGTAACACGCAGCCTTTGTATCCTACAGAAGCTCTCAGACACACATGAATAACACATGAATCCATCGGACCAGTGCTGCCCGCGGGAATAACTATAGATGTACTTTGCTCCGCTCGTATCACCCTCTCCCTGCTCGGCATCACCCTCCCTGTCTGGCTGTCAATAGTTCCATTTCTCACACACATTTTGTAGGGGAACCGTGTGCAAATGTGTGTGTGAGAAGTCAGATTCATTGCGTCATTTTAGGTGTTTTTTGGAAGAGATTGTCCTTTTTTTAAAGTTTGGTTTTTTTCTTAGCTTTTCTCCCCTATAGTTTTCTCTTGTTTACTAACTAATTCAATGTTAATACAGACAAAAAAATCCCAATTTTTATAATAAATGAATATAAATGTATATTTGTTTCCTGTAGATTAATAGATCAATCTTATGGTCTGTAAAATATCAGAAAGTAGAAAAATAGATCCAAATATATTGACATTTATTAAAGATTCAATTGTTGGAAATAGTTTGATTTGTGGCTTTTTGATTAAAAATAACTTATCCAATAACTAATACATTTACAGAGCAGCTGCAGATTAACCTCCTTTTTCTGATCACAAACACTTCACGTAATCGCTTCAGCTTTATGCCTAACTGTTGTGTTTGTTTCACCTGCTGGACTGCTTGTTCACCCCAGTCCTACCTGGGTTTGTGAAATGGGGAATGAGTCAGCATGGAGCTTCCTGCTGCCGTTTCCTTGTAAATAGAAAGAGCTTCTATGTAAGCTCATTATCAGCAGCTGCTATTTGTGTTCTTTTTTGGTGAGCGCACACACACACACACACACACACACACACACACACACACACACACACACACACACACACACACACACACACACACACACACACACACACACACACACACACACACACAATATTTGGTCCACCAATCTCCTCCAATCTACCCCTTGTTTATTTCTGTTCTTTCTTTTCCATCTTCTTGAAGCCTTCCATCTCTCTGGTTTCTCACTTCCTCTCCTCCTCCCTTCTGTCATTAGATAACTGCAGTCTGCTTCATTTAATATATGCAAAGCCATTTATGCCTCTGGAATATTTGAGTTCCTTAAATACTTCACGCCGCGTACCAAAATATGTTTTATCTGAGGCCGCTGTTATTTGATATTGCACACAAAAGCGGAACGAGTCTCTTGTGTGATTTGGAAACTAGTACAAAGGCGTAAAGAAAAGAAAATGTGACAAATGGCAGAAAAAGAGAGGCACATTCTCTGGTGTGTGTGTGTGTGTGTGTGTGTGTGTGTGTGTGTGTGTGTGTGTGTGTGTGTAGAGAGTATCTTCATGAACGTATTTAAAGATATATGCACATGCCGTTTAAAGGTCGCTCTGTGTGTTTGTTTGAGTTTGTGTGTGTGTGTGTGTGTGTGTGTGTGTGTGTGTGTGTGTGTGTGTGTGTGTGTGTGTGTGTGTGTGTGTGTGTGTGTGTGTGTGTGTGTGTGTGTGTGTGTGTGTGTGTGTGTGTGTTTAAGCGCTAAAATGTCGGTGCTGATCACTGTGACCCGGTGGGAAGTGCTTACTGCAGCACTTTGTTCTGGGGGGTGGGGGGATCAGCGCTGGCTCAACAGTGTCTCCGGTGATGAAAGCAGCTGTAACAGCAACATTATCTCCGAGTCCACACACACCGTGCAGCCACACTGACAATCTCTTCTCGTCCATGTAATGTTCCCGGAGCTCCGAGGGCCTTTTAGAAATCACCGAACAGACTGAGACACCGGAGGCTGCGTCGCTCCCATTACACGAGAATATCTGCTGCAGTTTAATTGCTGCTGCTCATATTTTAGCGGTGGATGTGTACTTATTTGTCTTTGTTTTATTACTAATTGTGCTTTTTTCTCTCCATTTATTATTGCTTGCCTATTATCTGCCATGTCACATTTGCTGTAACGCTGCAGCATTTACTTTAAAGTGGCAATGGTTAGAATTATAGTTGGGGTTGATTTGGTGACTCCTATTTACTGGTGGTAACTGGGTTTAATACAGAATCAGAATTAGAATCAGGTTTAGCGCCGAGTAGGTTCACACATTTGCTTTGGTGTAAATGGTGCATACATAGACACATAAGGGGGAATAATTTGTACAAAATGAGCAGAAATAATACTATTCTAAAAAGTATTTTGTACACTAAATATAAATGCACAAAAGATTAAAAGGAAAAGAAGCTGAGTCATTGTGTGACCTTCCTGAGACTCAAAGACAGTCCTCACAGAACTTTAGATCATTTATCTTGAATCTCTTTTTCAATGTTTGTCGTCCAGGAGCCGAACTCTCCTGCGGGCAGCCCTCCTCACTCCCCCCACGGGAACGGGTTGGATCGGGCTCCGACTCTGAGGAAAGAGCTGCCGGGTTCCTCCAGCGCCGGAGAGGCCCCCTCCACCCCAAACCCTCGCAGCCCGACCCCGGGGAAGTCCAAGGACTCTGCACAGGTGAGACAGATTGATTCTCAGGAAGCTGCAAGAAAATCAGAGCTGGAAGAAGTGAAGTGATCCTCATTCTGAACATTAGTTTATAATAATTGAGGGCTTATGATCAGCCATGATTTTTTTTAGTTATATTGCATTTCTGACTTCTCTACAGATGGATAAATCCCAGTCTCCGTTGTCCAAGTCTGGCACCCCTTCCCCGTCCCACCGCGAGGCCCTCACCCCCGGAGCTCCAGGAGCCCCGGGTCCCAGCACCTCCTGCCTGCGTCTGGTCAGCAAAGCAGCATCCAGTGCAGACCCTCTAGGTGAGGATGGACATTTAAAACCTTAAAAATGCTCTGGATATTTTTACCTTTGACAAAATAGCTAACTAATTGAAAAAGCTACTCAGGAAAAGAAGCTTTTACATTACTCAGAACTTTTAATGTAGCTGCTCCAATTGAGCTCTTTTTTATTTATTTTAAACTGAATGAGAACTAATAGCTCTTTGAATTGAACAGTCATGGCCATAATGGGATTTGCTCCAAGTCTTCCTCTGCCCTTCATCCTCTACATCCCTTTGTCCCCCACTTTTTCCTTTCCCTCATTTGTTTATGGTATGAACTTACTGCAGAATAATGATGCAGTTTAGGTTTTTTCTGACAAAATATCTTGATTTTTTTCGGTGCAAAATTAAACAAAATGCTTCCCCCGGGGGCCTGATGTTATAAATACACAAGGCCTCAAAATAAAGTAAGACCCTGTGACTCTAACTTTAGAGATCCAGATTATTGAGCAAGCCTCAACCGCTCTTTGCTTCTGTGGCCTTTTACCTGCAACAAGTAAACTTTAATTTTAAAAAAGCCCCTCTGTGGATGTGTGTGTTTCCCCTCCTTCCGTCATCCCCCTCCTTCCTCTCTCCCTCCCTGTCCAGCTCTCCGCAGTCCCTTGTCTGTGCCCCCCGGTTCATACCCGGCTCATTTTGGAGTGGTGTCCCACGCAGGACTGAACGGAGAGCTGGCCAGCCCAGGAGGCTTCGGAGGAGCTCTGACTCTCTCTCCACAAATCAGTGCTGCAGCCAACGCCTACTCCCGCAGCCCCATGGTGAGTAAAGGCCAACCAGTTACTCCAAGTCAAGCTTTGATTTATAGCTCCGCATCAGCTCTCACCCTCTGAATGTGTTCTGTGTTATCAGGCAGGGCATTCATGATATACCTACAGTTATCATGCTTACATTAACTTTGATAGAAAGTGACAGTCATGGCGAGAAGGTTTGTAATTACAAAGACTTACCTGGATTACAAAATGCTAATCTGTGTATCAAATACTTCAAATTCATCATCATTTAAAACACCCAGCATCTCAAACAGGTTCATAAACAACATGAAGTAATCCTAAAACGTTGAATCTCCGTTTTTACGGTCTCCTATGTCCGGCATAGTTATATTTTTGTGGATGTGGCCTGGCATTAATCTTCCTACAGTACTTAGCTCCCACAAGACTCAGCCAGGAGGCAGGATGTACACTGCGGTGCCCTTTTCACCACCCTGTCATCAGTCTAGGGAAAGGCAGTATGCTCATAACATCTCACATTAGTGTCAGCACACTCATATGCACACACTCCAGCAGAGTTCAGACTGCAGACCGTTGCTTTAATGCTGAGTATTATTTGAGGTAACATTACATTTTCACTTTAGCTTTTACACACCTTTTCCTGTACTTGCTACACATTTTCTGAGTTGCCCATAAATCAGATGCATTTTAAGATGTTCTGACAAAAATGTCCCCACCCTTTCGTGGTCACAGTTTACGCCTTAGGAGGTTTTGCAGTTAAGTCAAGTGTTTGTCAATCATGAATACATTATCCTGTGGATACATGTCTGAACATGGTTGAAGGTATTGCAAGTTCCCCGCTTCCCAAAGAGGATATATCATGAAAAAAATCTCTTTTTTAGTTACATTACATTAGATGTTGACTGTTGGCAATCCCCACAGGAAGCAATTTGGGGTAAAGTGTCTTGCCCAGCGACATGCTGACTGTAGAGGGGTTTGAACCGGTGCACTCCTGATCCAAAGATGAGCCACATCTTCCTCCTAGTTCCAATGCACATACATCTGGCTAGTCCCATTCATATTTGGTGCCCCTTCCCTTCCTTAATGTAGGTTTATTAAAATGTACATCCCCACCTCAGTACCTCACTGACTGCTTGAGAACTACTTCTGCAAAGGTGGGCTATTTATCAGATCAGATCAGACCAGGCTTTTTAACCGGGGAACTTAAAGAGAAAGGGCATGTAAACAAGTTAAAGTAGAAACACAAATGTTTCATACTCACCTCAACCTGACCATCGTACAGTATGTCCTCTTGAAGTCAGTCCTTGTACAGGTGTTCATTATTCGTCCTCTCTTTTGTCTCCACCAGGTGGCGTATGACTCTCGGTCTCATCTGAGGGCGCCAGGTCTCTCCTCTTCTCTGCCCGGCTCCTCCGGTGGCAAGCCGTGAGTATTTGCACTGTCCACATATTTCATTTTGGATTGAAAACGGGGTGCTAGTACATTTGACACATAAATTATTATTCGTCTGTAAACATTTGAGTTTCCGGTTATTTAATACAGAATTGTTCTCCAGTCAAACAGTAAACATTATTTCAAGATTTCTCTTTTTTTTTATTTCCTTTTCCTGAGTTATACACGTTTTTGGGCTAAAATCCTAAAGTTCAGCCTCACCCTGCCAGAAACGCCTCCATTGGACTCCTTTGTTAACTTCAGTAACATAATGACATCACAATGTAACACTTGTGCTTCTACTGGCTAGCGCTCCAACACATTATGCGTGATAGGCGAAGGGGCGGGACATTTCTAAGCTGTCGACCAATCACATCAACACAGCCGGTCAGCTAACCAATCACAGCAGACTGGACTCTGGTTTCAGACAGAGGGTGAAAAGAGGAGCGGCAGCACAGGCAGTATGAGAAAAATAAAGAGCTTTTTGAACATTAAAGCATGGAGACATGTCCCAGTAGAGGCACCAAATACAAATATGAACCTGAAGATGAGCAGAATGTATCCTCTTTGATGGAGAGTGACAGTGTTGAAAGGGGGAGATCTGCACAGCATACCTTTATTTTGTTTTAATTGGAAATAAATATGTGAATAGTGAGCGAGATAATCAGGGCAGCTTTAATAAATACTGTAGATGACACATAAGATTGCTCATACTTGAGTGAAAGCTTGCTCAGTGATAATCCAAATGTGGATTGGATTAGATCCCAAATAAATAGTTTCTCCCATCTGCACGATTTGGGTTGTTCTATTCCCCCGGTGCTGTTCAGCGTCGCACAAAGACCGATATTGTAGGATTGCACGCGCCCAGATCCCTTTCTGCGGCACACAGTCCACTTGGCTGTGCAGGCGGTTGAATTATGTTGTTTTTGTCATTTGTTGCAGAGCAGCAATTCATTCTTGCGGTGCTAATTTGAAATCATAAAACAGCCTTGGTCTCCAGCAGCTACACTATTGATCGGCCATTAGCAATGCCACACTGACTCTGCCCTGTAATACAATCTGCCATTATGCATCCCCGCCTACAGCTACAGTGGGCCGAGTAATTGCCAGAATTCAGGCAAATATTACTGCAGATCTGAGGCCATTACTGGTGCAGTCTTAACAACATGCTCCTGGTCTGCTTGTAGCTGTTTGTGCGCTTTGTTTATTCGCCTGTTGCTCCCCGGCTTTCTCATTGATTCTATGATTGATTCCATCTTCTCTGTCCAGTCCTCCACTGTCCTCTGCTGTGCCCTCAAAACTCTGTTTAATTTTAGCTCTCCACTCTGAAGTATTGATTTATTTCTGTTCTTTCTTCCCCCGCAGCGCCTACTCGTTCCATGTGAGCGCAGACGGCCAGATGCAGCCGGTTCCCTTCCCCCCCGACGCCCTGCTGGGCCCAGGGATCCCTCGCCACGCCCGTCAGATCCACACCCTGAACCACGGGGAGGTGGTATGTGCCGTCACCATCAGCACCTCCACGCGCCACGTCTACACCGGAGGCAAGGGCTGCGTCAAGGTGTGGGACATCAGCCAGCCGGGGAGCAAGAGCCCCATGGCCCAGCTGGACTGCCTGGTGAGGCGCACACACACGGGTTACACAAGAGTTAAAAATAGAAAAGGGTTCACAGACAGACATTCACACATCAGGCTGCAGTTTTTGTTTATGTCATTTATCAAAACGTCCACATTAATATTCTAAAAGTCCCCCATCATGTTATCATCTGTCCTGTAAAGCCTCATATGCAAGGCAGGTTTATTTATATAGCACATTTCTCAAAGTCTTTACACAAAACAACACTAATGTTTATAAGACGTAGTGCAAAAGAAACATGATTTGAAATTTCCTTAAACAAAAAAAGCCAAAATCCTTAAAAAGCCCGTAGAATGCGAATTAAAGCAAGGTAAAAACATAATCAGACTGGTATAAATTACAATAATAAAAGTCACAGTACAGTGTGAGATGAATTATCTGATTTAATAAAAGGCAGGGGCAAAAAGAAAAGTCATCAGTCTAGATTCAAAAGAATTTGGAGATGCAGATTTTTTTTTGTATTTTATTGTTTTGCACAATTTAAAAATACACAAACATAACAGATAAATGTTTAACAGTGCAGGAAGTGGCAGAAAAACCCATTCAAATCCCAGTTTGAAAGAGAAAGCACAAAACCAATATTCAAACAATAGCTTGAATTCAGTAATGAACAACATATACTCAGAGCATCAATACATGTCTTTGTGATTATGAAACATATGTTTGTGTATGTGTGGAGAAGCAGGAATCAAAGAGTAGGCCAATTATCTTTCAGGGTTTTTAAGCCTTCCATGGTGGTACAATTTGTATGACATCCTGGATTTGTATTCCCCTAAATCTGATATGGAGCATAATAACTGAACGGCACATCCTGATGTTTTTGGTTTTGACTCTTGGCACAGAAAGCAGACCCGTCTCAGAGGGTAGTTCATAGTTTAGCAGAATATCAGAAATATAATTCGGCCTTAAACGTTCAGTGTTTCAAAAACATAACCTTACATTTTGTGTTATGGTGTCCCATCAGAACCGGGACAACTACATCCGCTCCTGTAAAATCCTCCCTGACGGACGGACTTTGATCGTGGGGGGTGAAGCCAGCACGCTGTCAATCTGGGACTTGGCCACGCCCACTCCCCGCATCAAGGCGGAGCTGACGTCGTCGGCGCCCGCCTGCTACGCTCTGGCCATCTCCCCCGACAACAAGGTCTGCTTCTCCTGCTGTAGCGACGGCAACATCGTGGTCTGGGACCTTCACAACCAGACGCTGGTCAGGTGAGAGGAGAGGGGGAGGAGAGGACGGGGGAAGGTGAAAAAGACAATAAAAAAAACTGTGTGTTTTGCCTCCACAAATAGTCTGCTGTCAGGAGAGAGCGCAGCGGGCGAGGGAGGGAGGGAGGTGAGGGACGCTGGAGGATGTGGAAACATTTCAAGAACTTCTATAAAAAAAGTAGATAAAATATGGAGGAAGAAAGAGGGGGAGAGGCTTCCTTAACTAACCCTATAGTCAGGTAAGGAGAAGGAAATAGCCGCGGGGGGATATAGGGGGGATAAAACAGCAGGATTCTGCAAAGGTAGGAGAAGACGAATTAAAGGAGCTGGAGAGGGAAGACTGTGGTGAGGAGAAGAGGGTGGTTGTCGCTACAGGAAGGGAGGAATTCAAATGTATTTTGTCTGACTCCTCCAGGAGAAAAGAGACTTCAGAGTGTGGGCGTGTGTTTGTGTGCATGGCTTAGTGTTTATTTGTGGTGTTTTTTTGTGTGTCTCCGCTCTGCAGGCAGTTCCAGGGCCACACGGACGGAGCGAGCTGCATCGACATCTCCAACGACGGCACCAAGCTGTGGACGGGGGGGCTGGACAACACGGTGCGCTGCTGGGACCTCCGGGAGGGACGCCAGCTCCAGCAGCACGACTTCACCTCGCAGGTACACACACACACACACACACACACACACACACACACACACACACACACACACACACACACACACACACACACACACACACACACACACATGCATCAGATAGGCACTCGACAACCCATGGGTCTAAAAAGTGTCTTAAACCTGCACTTTCTTAAATATCCAGCAGGGGGGGTTTTCTGTTTGCAAAAAGAAGTCTGATTGTATAGAAGTCTACGAGAAAATTCCCTTATTTCTAACCTCCATAAACATTTTCCTACTTTGTTGATGGTCTCAATTGCTTCTTTCAAACTTCTGAAACCCAGCATGATGCTAATGTTTGTAGATTTTGATCCCATTTAGACAAAACTACACAATAAATCAGGATTTTCTTCGCAGCAGTTGTCCCCGTTTACAGTGTGTGTTTTCAGTTCATGAAAATTGATTGTAAGTTTTTGGTTTCCTTAAAATGTATTCGCAGTGTTTCATTGAAATTTACTCAACCATCTTGAGTCACTGGCGAGAGTCAAAATGACAAACTTGAGGCTTGTTGTAAAAAAAAACCCAATGGGTTATGTCATAGTGACGTTGCATCTACTTTTTATACACCAGTGAAAAAATAAGCACGTGCATTTTACCTCATAAGTTAACAAACAAGTCCAAACACACACCTTAACCTCACCTGCACACAAGTGAAAACACATTGACAAACAACAATGGGACTTCAGCTAAAAGGCTCCCTCTCAAACACACACACACACACACACACACACACACACACACACACACACACACACACACACACACACACACACACACACACACACACACACACACACACACACACACACACACACACACACACACACACACACACACACACCCCACTGCCACAACAGAGCTATAGAGTTGACCATGGTTGTCAGATGAGTTTCGATCCACCGTGTAATGACTTTCTCTATTGCTCGCCGTCTCTCTCCATCTTCCACTTTCCCTCTGCCTCTTTCCATTCTCCCTTTTTCCTCATCAATGCATTAATTCACTCTGTGTTTACCTCTTCCTCTGTCCTCCCACTCTGTCCTTTGAAACTATCTCTTTTCCTTGATATCCCACACATCTCCACTCACTTGATTCCTTCTCCTGTCCTCCCTGCTTCCCTCCATTGTTCTCTGTCTCTCATCACCCTTATCTTCTTTCCTCCCTCATCCCCTCATTCCCTCACATCTTCTGCCCAATTTTTGTTTTCCTTTCTGCACCACTGCATCCTTTCTTCTGCCCTCCTATCTCTCATTTCATGTTATACCTCTCGTTTGACCCCCCCCACCCCCTCCTCTCCAGATCTTCTCTCTGGGTTACTGTCCGACAGGCGAGTGGCTGGCTGTGGGGATGGAGAGCAGTAACGTGGAAGTCCTGCACGTTTCCAAACCTGACAAGTACCAGCTGCACCTCCACGAGAGCTGCGTTCTCTCTCTCAAGTTTGCCTCTTGTGGTACGTACACACACACACACACACACACACACACACACACAAAAAAACATATCCCTTTTTCTACAAGGTGGTAGAAGGGCCAATTTGTGCCACATTGAGAACCAGTTTTGGGGATTTTCACTGCAGCGTTGGGACCGAAAATTGGTCAAACTTTTGCCCAAACTATTTTATTGGACTGCACCAAGCACTGCGTAATTCTGATTCTTACGTTGGAGGCTGGGGTTCATCAACCGGAGCAACAACAGTTCATGACGAGTTGAGTGGAAAGTTGTAATGGGAACAGCAGCACCGAAACCGCAATGTGGCTGGAATGTGAACACACATGTAAATAGAAATGTCATGCAACATCAACCAGGCATACGTGACATATTATTTATTTTCAAGGTACTTTTAATGACCACTTGTTCGTTAGCATGAAGCCCAAAACGGAGCGACTGCAAATTCTAAAAGTACCTGGATCTTCCCAAGCAAATAACTCTGGATTCAGCTTTTAGCACATTTGCCAAGTTCAAGACCCAAATGATTTAAATAAAGGCTATAAAGGGATTTCCAGAAGTCTCTTACCCAACGTAAGTCAATGGGAAAAAGTGTTTCTGGCAAAAATGACGTCACATATGATGTAGTACCACCGTTTGGCCACTAGGGCCTGTCAAAAAATCTCCTTCAACAGCTGGCGCTCTTCCCCACTGGTTGCTGAGAAAATGAGTAACATAGTTGGTGATGTCATAATGAGGGTACAACAGGGCTCTGGTCAGTGGGAAAGTAAACTGGTTCTTCAGTGATTTGCACAGTTTAGCTCACTGGGAACCGAAACACAGAGCTGAACTCATTTCAGTAGAGAAAGGGGGAAACAGATGTAACCCTCCGGACTGGTTCCTAAATGTTTCTATAATATTTGCAGCTCCTGACAAACAAAACTCCCCCGTTAGTAAATCACCCATCTTCCTTTGTTTAACCCCGAGCTCTCTGTGTGTGTTATTCCAGGCAAGTGGTTCGTGAGCACAGGAAAAGACAATCTGCTGAATGCATGGAGGACACCGTATGGAGCGAGTATCTTCCAGGTGAGAGACGAGTGCAGCGCTGCGAGGATGTTTATGCTCCGTGTTCGTATAGAAGTGTGTGTGTGTGTGTGTGTGTGTGTGTGTGTGTGTGTGTGTGTGTGTGTGTGTGTGTGTGTGTGTGTGTGTGTGTGTGTGTGTGTGTGTGTGTGTGTGTGTGTGTGTGTGTGTGTGTGTGTGTGTGCATACGGGGTAGCAGAGTCATCTGTTAGTTGGCGGGGATAGTGTTGTTTAAGCTATCTGTGCTTCCTGTCTATGTACCCCCCACACACACACACACACACACACACACACACACACACACACACACACACACACACACACATACACACATACACACACACACACACACACACACACACACACACACACACACACACACACACACACACACACACACACACACACTCTTTCACACAGAACAAGTGTAATAGCTCCTTCATCTTTGGTGTAAGGAACATGAATATGCAGGGATGCAATATTTTTAGCTGAGCCAGTTCATCTCGAATGAAACAAGCAAGAACATTTAAGGTGAGCCGTGTGTGTGTGTGTGTGTGTGTGTGTGTGTGTGTGTGTGTGTGTGTGTGTGGCTGTCACAGTTCTGTACGCTGCAGCGGGCAGCAGGGTTGGCGGCTCCTGTCTCTCCCCGCGGACCAAAAGGAGGAAACTCACTATCTGCTTTGTTATCCAAATGCCAAGCGTTTCTCCTGCCAAACAGCTCCCCGCTGTCACCGTGCTACACAGAGCCGCCCGCCCTCCTCTTCCTCCTCTCTGGTTTTATCGCTGTCCTTTCCTGTTTCTGTCTCCTTGCATCTCTTTAACCCCCTTCCCTTTCCTTTCTCCCTTTCCCTCTGTTTATTTCTCCCTCTCTGTGCTCTCTCCTCTTTATCTCTCTCTTCTAATCTTTACCTCTACCCTCATTTGTTTCTGTCCTTTAGTCCATCCCCGTTTAATTTTTCCTTCCCTTTTTTCATCCACCTTTTCTCCTATCCTTTGCCCATTCTTTATCTCTGTCCCTCCCCTCTTTGTTCTTTATCGGATAAGCTTTATTGTACGGTGGACGACAGGTGCAAACGCGCTACCACAAACCAAAACACAACGAAAACAGGGACACTAAAAAGAGACGCACACAGCTGGGACCAGAACTCTTGTTGACATTCAGGGATTTTAAAATTTGCAAAGTTGGTCTGTTTTGTCAGCGTATTGGAAATGCCTAAGTTGGTTACGTTAGCTAGCTAGCTTAGAGCAGATCTGCAATAATCCGGAAGGAATAATGCGATCACGTGGTTAAAATAAAGACAATTTTAGGTACGTTTCCAGAGATGGGTGCATCATGTGTTTTGGCAAATTTTTGTTTCTAAAACAAAAACTGCAGCATGTTTCTCCTAATGTAAGTGTTTGCACCTGTCGGCCTGCGTACTATTGGCATAGCTATAAACATCATAGCTTATCCTTCATTTCATTTTACTGAATATGTTCTACTATATTTCTCTGTTCTATTTATATCTCTGTCTCTTTTTCCTGCGCTGAACAGACCTCGAAGATGATTGTGTTGTTTGTTGTTCACACAATTCCCAAAACTTATCAAGACGGGCTTTCAGTGTTTGACATTCATGCCATAAGGTGTACGTTTTCCTCTTCGTTCCTATTGTTGACTCAAACCCCTTTCAACTTGTCATTTCATCCCTCCCTCCTGAACTCACCTCCTCCCCTATCTCCCCCTTACCTGCTATCTTGGTGTAGTATGAGGGGTCCTGTGTGAGATGGCCTCTCACCGGTGGCTCGATGATTGACAGCCCTGCTGCTCCTGTAGGGGGGGAAGGGAGGACGGAGAGAGAGGGGAGCCGAGGAGGAGGAGGAGGAGGAGGAGGAAGGAGAGTCTAGAAAAGGAAGGAAGGAAGATAAATGATGATGGAGCAGTGGGAGAGGGGCGGAGGGGGGACTACAGGGAGCTTTAGATCATCTAAAGCCAGGTGCCCAGGTCTGGCTTTCAAACACAGGAGGGGAAAGAAAACGGTTCCAGTTCATACAGACCATCGGCTAGTGATGCTTAAACCTGCGGCTAATGAGGCTACATCTCTCCAGAGAAAGAGAGAGTGGGGGGGGGGGGTAGAGAAGTGTGTTTCACATTGAGGCAGCAGACGAATGAGTCAGCATCCCGGAGCTGTGGAGTTTGGAAATAATTGCCCACTGTTTTGAGATGCAAATATGTCTTGTGTGATTGAGTATCAGCTGATGAGTCATCTCTTCTCTTTGTGTTTCTCTCTCCGTCTGTCGCCATCCATCCATCATCACTCCACTTCCCTCCTCAAGTCCAAGGAGTCCTCGTCCGTGCTGAGCTGTGACGTCTCCCCGGACGATAAGTACATAGTGACGGGCTCCGGGGACAAGAAGGCCACGGTGTACGAGGTGGTGTACTGAGGACGAGACGGGAGGAGACAGGACGGAGATTTTGCTTTTTGTTTTGAGCAACTGCATCACCTTCGTCTCTGAGACCTCCTGACCTGAACCCCTTATACATCCCTCCCCCCTTCCCCCCTTATTTCCTGTGATATAAGCTACTATGGAAGATCCCAAATGCCTCCCCCCTCCTCCCCTTCTTCCACTTTTAGCCCAAGGATGCGGCATGATAGCAGAGAGAGAGAGAAAAAGGGAAGCAGTGAGATAAGAAAGGACAAAGAAAAAGGGCGGTGGAGCGTAAAGATAAAGTCAGCAGGGAAAAGACAAGAGGGAGGAGAGAAAGCGAGAGAGGAAGAGGAAGGAGGGAGGGTAATTAGGGCTGTTTCCTGATTAAGAGCTCAGTGGAAGGGAGGCCCCCAGAGGAGCGGCAGCCAGGAGCCCTGATACCACACAATCGATTCATTAGCCAGACAGAGGAAGCCTTAATGAGGCTGACGCCGCAGCCCGCGCTCCCCCAGAGAGGTGTCAGGAGCTGGGGAACGATGACACTCCGAGATCTGGGGGGTGGGGGGGAGATATACACATATACTGACATGAAACACACACCTGCTCACACACAAAGGTGGGAGAAGTACTCAGGTCTTCTAAAAGTAGAAGTACCAGAATGTAGGAATACAAGTCCTGCAGTCAATAAGTTACTCAAGTAAAAGTACTCGCATCTATATATACTTAAAGTACCAAAAGTAAAAGTACTCATTGTGCAGATTGGTCCTATTGCAGAATGATATACAATTTAGGATTTGATAATAATTAGTTTATCAAAAAAAGTGAAGTCCCTCAAGATGGTACAGTACTCCATGTACTTAGTTACTTTGAAAAAAACACACACACTGATAAAACCCCTGAGGTAAGAGAGAGAAACCCACACACACACAGAGCACCCAATTAAACATTCACCGCAGCGCTCCCCCCCCCACCCCCCGTCTCTCTGCTTAATATCTATTTTATTTTGGTCTGACAAAGGCAGCGTCTAATGAGCGGAGGAGTCTCCCCGGCCCGGAGACACAAACAGAGCATCAGGCGAGCCGCTCCCTCTAATTCCTCCGGATTGTTCTCCTGACACCCGGCGCTGCTCTCCCTCTCATTAACGGCCCCGTCAGCTCCGTGAAGTAGCAGCACGCCAGCGTCACTGTAAGGCAGACAAGAGGGCGAGTTAACCCCCCCCCCACGATTATCATCATCATCAGCAGACTGAGCAGCGACTAATCCCGATCCTTTTCACGTTTTATGCAACCAGTTGCTGTTTGTTTTTTTATTTGCAAACCAGACGAGAGCTATCGGTCATTATCCACACCTCCGCCTGCCTGCTGACGTTAAATCTAAGCTATTGATTGCTTTAATTGAGATGCTAAACACTTTAAAGGAGAAGATGGATACTTCTGTCTTTTTATCCGAGCCGATAAGCGTTTTTCAAAAGATTTAAAGCTGATACTTATTCCAGATTTTTGCTCCTCCTTGTATCATATTCCACACCGGCAGGCAAACTGTATATCAGAGCTTCTTTAGGACATGCATCACCACTGTGTAGACTAAACGGGCACATTTCAAGCTTTTATTATAACTCATTTATTTCAGTATTTTTTATGAATAGTGATTGCTCGTCTTCTGTAATCATATGTTTATGTATTGAGGTTGCCTACGAATGTGTTTCGGGGGACGCACTCACACTCATGGAGACAAAATCAACACAGGCGGGGAAATATATTTGAGTTTCTTTCCACTTCTTTCTCCTTTTTTAAAATCATTTGATCCTTGGTGGTGGAGACGGACAGAGTCCTATGTAAAGATTAAAAAATAAGAACCTCTGATCCGTCTCCTGTTTCTGTTTCTGGTAGTGAATGTGCTGTAGTCTGTTTTCAGTCCTTATTGTGCAACTAAACCGTGTCTCTGTTGGGTCAGTGTACAGCAGAGCGATTCAGATTCAGCCATTGAACACTTTTACTGCATGCTTGTCGCCCCACTTGATAAAACAAGACAACTCAGATTTTTCTCAGTAAGAACATTAAGTCTCACAGCCAGGGATATATTTCACAGCATAGTATATCCATTTTATTTAATTGTGCAGACATTTAGCAACATTTGGTCATGTTCCTCGCTACTAGGGAGCATCAGTCCCTCCCTTTTCGGTGGACCACCATGGGACCTTATTTCAGAAAAAACTATGTATGTGGAGTCAATGGAGAGAGAGAAATTATGTTTTGATCCCGTTTGAATTGTGCCATGAATTACAGATATGATGTTTGTCAATCTTAGAAAATCATTTCCAAGTCAAGGAAGTCACAGTTTGTCCCAAAACTGTTGAAATATAAGACTATGAAAATACTCAACCAGAAATACCACAAATCCAAGAGTGGCGTAAGTGATGTCATAACCTTTCCCCTCCACTAAATATAAGAGCTATGAGGATAACTTTAACAAGACGCCTGTGTGCTTTGTGCCAAGCTGTAGGCGTACCAGCAATGAGTCTCCTCGTTGCTTGCTAGTTCATCGAGCGGTTTCACACAAAAACAAGTGTTACTTCAAAGTTTTACGACTTGCAAAATGATCTTTTAAATTGACAAACATCATATGTGTAATTCATGGCACAATTCAAACGGGGTCAAAAAATAATTGTCTCTCGCCATTGCCTACCATACATATTTTTTCCGAAATATGGTCCCATGGGTCGGAGGTAGAAGGGAGGGACTTAGGCTCTCTATGCAGGAAAGAAGGGGCTTCTACTATGGCTGCTGTACCAGTGAAGATATCATGTGTGCAGTTTAATGTCTCTTAAACCCAAGCGTGTGCACTCCTCTGATCGATGCTGTATAAAGGCCATGCATTTGGTGGTATAGCGTGAACATTTGAGACTCTTCTTTGACCGTCAGTAACGTCTCTCCCGCCCAGCCTGTGCTTTCTTTGTTCCAACATTCAGTTTTACAAGTTTAGGTTTCTCTTTTCAAAAGCCAAGGAACTTCTTTTTTTTATTTTTTTAACTGCACTGTGTCCTTTTCCCTCCTGATGCGTTTCCCATGTGCTGTTCAAGAAATACTATGTGTGAAAAATAAACCAAACTTGTGTTGAGTGACTGATTGACTTTTTTTGGATTCTCAGATAGAGACACAAATCCAGAAGGATGTATCTCGCTCTCTCCTCGCCTCTTTTTAAAAACCAAATACATATTGCGTATGGATATTTGAACAGATATCCAGAAAATGATCAGTCATGTTTAATAGATTACAAATCATGCTTACCCAGTGACCCAGTTCTACACAGGAGGAGTTGGACACACCTCGTTTGATAGGACTTGAGAGTTTTCTATTTTATATTGATGGAAATTCCGCATTTTTTTAATGAAAAGCCTCAATTTTCTTCCATTGCTCCCATGCCATCTGACCCAGTGACTCCAAACCAATGCAGCGTTGAACAGGAAGCTTGTGAAACATAGTAAAAAGACTGAACGTCTGTCTAACATCAAGACACCTTCTCTGAACTCTGAGGTGACACATTCTCACTTCATAAATATCAGTTTAGGTGTGGGATATGGCACATGCATGGTTCTTGTTCTTGGGCATCTTTTATACATATTGTTCCGGGTCTCTATTCTGGATTTATGTGCACTTGCTTTGACAGATATATGGCACAAGGTCTGTGTCTTTATTCAGTTTTTTCTGGAGTCCAGAGTGCACACTAGTTGGAAACTGTATAGAGGCAATAGCAGTCTTGAGAGCCCCGTGTTGTGATTAGCAGCTAATTGATTTATTATCCACCTGTGTGTAAGTAGTCTTTAAACTGGACAAGAGATAAATGCTCTGGTTTCATTTTCTTCAGGTTTATTTACAGTAAGGCTTTCTGTCTACACCGGGAAGAGGATTACATGTTATCTTTTTTTTGGATCCGACCAAAACTTGGCAGAATTCTGAGGAAGAGTCAGATTTTCTTTTAAAGATTTACGTTTTTCTTTTACTTTCATTCTGTTTTCTGACTTTTCAGATCTTTTACTTTTTCACATTTATTTAGAATACAGACTTTTTTCAGATTTTTGACTTTCTTCAAATTTGAGGACTTTTTTCAGATTTATTTTCTGATTTCTGAAAAAACATTTGTTTTCTGACTTTTCATAATTCTAACTTTTGTCCGATACAATACTTTTTTTGAAGTCTGGCTTTTTAGATTTGAACTTTTTCAGAAATTTGACTTTTCTTTTCAGAATTCTGACTTTAATTAATTAAGGCCTTAATGTCATTTGTTTTTACAAGTGGCCCTATTCCTGTTCCATCCTAAAGTATTCCCTCAGGTATGATTCGATTAATAATTCCTCAGCCTGTTGTACTGCAGATCACCTTTATCTCGCCTCATTGCCTGAAAACAGAACCGTACGGCTGCATTATTTACTGAGAGCTACAGTCGGAGAGGAGCTTGCTGTTGGTTTGAATCCCAGGACACTTCTCCCCACGTCTGAGGGCGCTGGTGCTCACTAGAGAAGTCGCTTTGTGCCTTCGTCTTTCCTCAGCGAGAGAGAGGTGCTTCCATCACAGGAGAGCGGAGGCAGAGTGTACTCACTATTCCCATCCTTCCTTTCCCACCTAAATATTTCTACGGTGTTTTCTGGAGTCTCGCTGTAAAACTATTCAGCAAATGCTTCTATTGACGTTTGTTTCAGTTTGAAAAAAAATCAGGTTAAACTAGGAAAACATCTGAATGTTCTGCAGCTGAAAAGTCTCTGGTAACACACACCAAATACCCCTCACATAATCACACCTACATTAATCCGTAAGAAGCTGTTTAATTGTTTTTTCTGTGAAACACAAAAGTGGAACTTATCCACTGCAGATTTCCAACAATAACTGATATGTGAGATCGCCCCACACCCGCAGTTTTCTTAAAGCAAATCCAAGTCACAGATAACTGCCTTTAGAGAACTTTATTTACATGTCCATATATAGCAAGGTTCAAGGTTCATGATGCTGTCGTGAAAATACCTTTCTGCCTTATATGTGCCCTAACAAATACATTAAAAAAACACGTTTAACGTTGAGTGTTTAGATGAGGCCCAAATATTTATGTAGTTCACCTCCTGTGAGCGTTTTGAACTCACGTCTGTCTTCAGGGTCGTGGTGTTGTGTTTCAGGACGGTTTCCCCTAAACATCTTTCCACAATAAGTCTGGCTTTGTTCTTTTATAAAGACAGAAAAGGAACAAAGACAAACTCTCAGGAGACGTTAGAAGAAACCCTGTGCTGTCTTGTGTGTACTGGAGATGATACAATCATGTTGCTGCTCATGAAACTTAGCCTGGAGAGAAAAGAAAAATAGCTGGAACCTCAGAGCGCACCATCCCGCCATCTGTCGCACATCTGCCGCCCCAAGGAGCGGCCGCGCATCTGGACCGGACCGGGCCACGCCGGGCCAAGCTGACCCAGGATGGGACTTTTTTACACAGCACAGATATGGATTGTATTTTCCGTTAAGCCCTCCCTGAACCCACCCCCCCCCTCCTCAGCCCCACGTCGGCCTTTTTCCACTTGATGCGGTCCAACTGTTTGCGAAAAATTCAAAGGCTAAAAAAATAAGTTTTTTTTTTGTTGCTAATTTCTTGTTCACTACAGAGGTTTTATTTTGTTAAAAAAAGGAACAAAAAAAGGAACAAAAGCAAAAGTTCTTTGGAGGAATCCCACATTTTTGCGCAGCTATAGACTAACCAGCGTTCTCAGAGCATTCAAAACAAAGTTTGTTTTTTTTCCAGAGATGTGACTTTGTGCCCCCTTTGCTTCTCTCTCTCATTTCTTTCACAAACGTAAACAAAACAACAAAGTACAAGTTGAGTGTCTCTTGTTTTCCATGCCACCGAAGCTCTGTACAGTCATTGGTGCAGGAGGGAGCCTCAGCCCCGCCCCCTGATTATTAGTTTTATTTTCTTCAGCCAATCAGAGATCAGTAGATTACTTCGTAGACTGTAGCCTTCTTGTCTCCGGAGCCGGTGACGATGAACTGGTCATCGGGAGAGATGTCACAGCTGAGAACCGAAGAAGACTCCTTAGACTGAAGAGAGAGGAAGAAATATTAGTGACCCATATGTTCACATAAGTCAAGTCAAAAGCAATGCATGTGATTCTCAAAATGACCCTTGAGACGATGAAAAAGCAGGGAATTAAATTAATCTTGTAACATATGATAACTGAATTGATTCCAGATCAGAAATCCCGCTCTCTCATCAGGCCACCGTCATTTTCCAAACATAAGAATCAGCTGTGCATAATAGGAGGTGTTTCATGGCTTACCTGGAATATGCTGGATCCATAAGGTGTCCGCCATGCGTTCAGGAGGTTATCTTTGCCTGTGCTCACGAACCATTTACCTACAGGACAAAACACACACACACACACCGACAGATAAAGTCTCAGAGGAGGCGAGATATAAAGAAGAATGGGAGAGGTGAAAAGGAAGATACTGTGTCTGAATAATAAGAGAAGCAGAGGATTTGTTCTGCTTCCCTGGTCTGGGTGTGTGTGTGTGTGTGTGTGTGTGTGTGTGTGTGTGTGTGTCTGTGTCTGTGTCTGTGTCTGTGTGTGTGTCTGCACACTTACCGCAGTAGGCGAACTTGAGAGAGAGAACGCAGCTCTCGTGGAGGTGCAGCTGGTACTTGTCAGGTTTGGAGACGTGCAGGACTTCGACGTTACTGCTCTCCATCCCCACAGCCAGCCACTCGCCTGTTGGACAGTACCCCAGAGAGAAGATCTGGAGAGGAGGTGGGGGTGTTCAGAGAAATGTGGGGGTGAGGGCAGGAACAATCAGCAGCATGTCTGGACTGCAGCGAGCCGGATGTATGTGTCTGACGGTGTGTGTGTGTGTGTACCTGCGAGGTGAAGTCATGCTGCTGGAGCTGCCGTCCCTCCCGGAGGTCCCAGCAGCGCACCGTGTTGTCCAGCCCCCCCGTCCACAGCTTGGTGCCGTCGTTGGAGATGTCGATGCAGCTTGCTCCGTCCGTGTGGCCCTGGAACTGCCTGCAGAGCGGAGACACACACATTGACGACAGTTTATTCCTATGAACTTCTCCAGTGTTTGCTTTACCCTCGCTCTACTTTATGACTGACAGTGTAGATGTGGAAATTTCAGAAATGATTCTCTCTCTCTCTCTCTCTTCCCCCCCCCACTCCATTGCCTCTCTGCCTCTCCCATCACTCTCTCCTCTCTTCACATTACTTGAACAGGGTCCGGCTATTTCACCACTTTCCATTTTCCATTTACTAAAACTACATAAAATGACGCAGTCTCTTTCCTGTCCGGGAATTTAACCGAGTACATTTACTGAAGTATTCTACTAAAAGTGAAGTTCAAGCTAATTTAAACTTTAGTATTTTTTATTTTTGCTACTTTATACTTTGAATCCACTTCATTTTGTGGCCAAATGTTTTAGCCTTTCAGTGCTCTACATTATCATTTTACTGCTTTAGTTTCTAGCATCTTAGTCCATTTAGATTATAAACATCAAATATAATTATGATATATTATTAGAGGTTAGGATACCTAGCAGGATAACGGGTAATTCAAATAAACCCTAACTTTACAAAGTGCAAGACTGGAGTGACACAAACACATTAATGCTTCAAAAAAGTATTTCAATGATTCTGAAAAAGGGACATATTTTGTACTTTTCCTTTAGGTACTTGATTGAGATTTTGAGGTGGGACGCTGCATTATTTCTACTTTTCCCTCAGTAAAATATCCGAGTACTTTCTCCCCCATCCTCTCCTCCCCCTCTCCTCTCACCTGACCAGCGTCTGGTTGTGAAGGTCCCAGACCACGATGTTGCCGTCGCTACAGCAGGAGAAGCAGACCTTGTTGTCGGGGGAGATGGCCAGAGCGTAGCAGGCGGGTGCCGACGACGTCAGCTCCGCCTTGATGCGGGGAGTGGGCGTGGCCAAGTCCCAGATAGACAGCGTGCTGGCTTCACCCCCCACGATCAAAGTCCGTCCGTCGGAGAGCAGCTTGCAGGAGCGGATGTAGTTATCCCGGTTCTGATGGGACACCATAACAACATAAACATTTATATCCAGTAATCTGGTCGTGGCGCTCTGTAATTGATGACAGAGGGGACAGAGGCAACGCAATAAATAAAGAGGCTGCAGGATTTGGCTTTCGGACAAGAACACAACTCATCATCATCATAAGAGAGTGGAAAACAAGAGCAGCACTGGGTAGTAAAGCAACATTATGAGACAGACGATGGAACACAGATTTAAAGTATGAGTGTAAAAACATCCGCCTCACCAGGCAGTCCAGCTGGGCCATGGGGCTCTTGCTCCCCGGCTGGCTGATGTCCCACACCTTGACGCAGCCCTTGCCTCCGGTGTAGACGTGGCGCGTGGAGGTGCTGATGGTGACGGCACACACCACCTCCCCGTGGTTCAGGGTGTGGATCTGACGGGCGTGGCGAGGGATTCCTGGGCCCAGCAGGGCGTCGGGGGGGAAGGGAACCGGCTGCATCTGGCCGTCTGCGCTCACATGGAACGAGTAGGCGCTGCGGGAGGGGGGGGAGGAAGACACAGAACAGGATGAATACCAAACTAAAAGCTGCAGCATAAAACTTTGGAGGAGGTTTGTTTCTTCAAGTGGAGTTGTTTAAACTAAAAGAATAACTTTGATGAGGACAATTTAAGACTGCTTGAAAATACAGAACTCTTGCATACAGACATTGTCCACTCTTCATTATCAAAGGCAACTTGTGATTTCTGCATTTCCAACGCTTCCGACGGACCGGAGTGACTCAAGTCTGACATTTAATAATGACATATGGTGACGTCTTGAGTCTCTTGAAGCTGCTCTGAAAATAACCCTGACGTCACTTTGTCTGCAGAAGCAGGATAAGAACTCTTGACAACAAAGTGAAGCGGAGCCAGAAAGTGTGTTTTTCAAGTGCTTTATTTGAATAGTTCTCTTCTGACATTCCCCTTCAAACTATTGCTTTGTTTTCTTTTCAACTTCAGTCCAGCTAATGGTGAACAGGTGAAGGTTTTAGTGATATCGCTCAGGATAGAGGAAACTCACGGTTTGCCAGAGGCAGCTGACTGCAGGCTGGCAGGAAGCCCCCTCATGTGCGGGTGCGGAGACTCATAGCCCACCTGTAGGAGAAAGAGATAAACAAATGTGAGAAAAAAAACACCTCAAAGGATCCCTGTGTTCATGAAGAGGAGAGGAGAGGGTTCACTCAGACATAACATCAGCTCAGAATAAAATGAGATCATGTGAAAGCTAGAGAACCTCCCAATGTGCGGAGGTTTGACAGAGACACCGGGAGGACAAATGATCTGCAGAGCGCGGAGCTCACCACGGGGGATCGGCCGTATCCTGCGGCTGCCGCTGCTGCCGCCGCTGCTGCAGCTCCGTTCATCTGGGGGGAGACCAAGTGAAGGCCGGCGCCGTAACCCGCCGCCCCCGCCAGGTCCCCGTTCACTCCCGGAGGCAGGCCAAAAGCCCCCGGAGGGTACGCTCCCTGCACCGCCAGGGGGTTCCTCAGACCCAGAGCTGCAGGAGGAGGAGAAGGGAGGGAAACACAAGAGAGAGAGAGGGAGAGTGTTGTCAGTTATTCAGAAAAATTAAGTTATGGGTTGTTTGGATAACTTGGATAACAGTCTCTAAATGCACAAGCTAGAGAGGTTTTTGCACAGGGAACAGTTAGATAAATGGGCAGCTAAGGCGAGCTAGCTACACAGGTAGCTAGTTTGACAGATAATTAGAGGGATGGATAAATACTTTATTGACCCCAAATTGGGAAATTCAAACATAATCAAATTAAAATAAACAAGAACAGCAAATACAAACATATCTACAGTAGCAAGGAATACATCACAAAGAATACATCATAAGAAATACTCTGGATAAGTTAAAATATTCTATAAAAGACTAACATGCCAGTATACTACAGCAGCAGAACTATAGACATATATAAAGTATACTTTATCCTTCACTTCAGCACAGAGTGACATGAGAGTGGCTCCCTCAGTGTGTGAGACAGTGTGTGAGACAGTGAGTGAGACAGTGAGTGACAGGGCGGGAACGAGCTGCCGCCTGCCTTACAAGAAGCTCGACTTCACTGAACAGCTCTAGACCACTACTGCCCCCTGCTGGCTGCCTGGCCCTCCTGCAGGGAGACTGTGTGTGTGTGTGTGTGTGTGTGTGTGTGTGTGCTCATGTAAACGTCCAACATAATCTGTCTGTGCATGTAGCTGCATTTGCGAGGGTGTACATATGCATGCGTAATGGTGTGTGTGTGTGTGTGTGTGTGTGTGTGTGTTTGTGTGTGTGTGTGCTAACAGGTGATGCGAGGAGGAAGAGAAAGCGCTACAGTGGAATAGATGGAGGCTCATTACGAAGCGGCTCACAGTCACAGTCCATCACCTCTCCTAATCTTTCCATTTAAAAAAAGTGAGGGGCGCTGAATATTTTTGCCCACAGCTGCTTATTAAGTCCAGATGGTTGTGGGTGGTGGGGTGGTGGTGGTGGTGGTGGCGGTGGCAGTGGGGGGGGGGGGGGGGGGGGCTGGCTCACACTCATACCAACTACTGCAGCTCATACAGTCACTGAAACAGAGCCAGTTCAGGATAAAAAATTCCGCAGAGGTGCATTCATATTTCTAATTGATGCAGAGGAGGGTGGAGGGATTTTTCTCCTAGTCTAGGAAATGATATTTTAAACTCAAACTAACTTCAGGCTTTTTGAAGTTCAATGCCCGCTTTATCAATTAAGCAGTGAAGAGGTGTCCATCTGGGAATAAGAGCAAGCTGATCTTACCGAGCGGGTCGACGCCGGGCTTGCCGGGAACTGGTCTGAACTGTGGAGGTCCGCTGGGCCCCGGGGTGTTGGACTCTTGAGACATGGGGGTCCCCGGCTTCATACCTGGAGTGCTGGACTTCTCCCTCTGGGACAGGAGAGGAGAAAGAGGAAAGCGTTATTAAACATAGATGGAAAAAAGGACCTGGACTCCTCGTTGGTGGCGCTGTTGAGATATTTTCTACACTCCCATATAAGCAAGACCTTAGTTTACGTATTTTTTCATCACGCTTGAGTTTATTGTAGTTTTATCCAGCTCGGAGCATCAGGCCCTCAAAAATCAAATTGTTCCGTAATAAAAAACTATAAAACTGATAATTATCTACAAATTTCGACTACCGACCATTGTCTGAACCATGACCCATTCATAAATATATTACGCGTGTTCCCATATCTTCCTATGTCTGTGCTCCATACAGCTGTGTAGTCGTACCTGCGGGGGCTCTTTGCCGCGGGACGGGGAGGCTGTGCTGCTGGAGGAGGCCAGGGAGGCCGGGCTGGCCTGCGGGGGGGCTTCTTTACGGGAGGGGGGCATCTTGTCCAGGCCGTTCTCCCTGGACGAGTAGGACTGCACACTCCGGGGGGACGACGGGTCCTGAATCCAACACATATAAGACTGGGATTACTGCTGGAACACAGAGCATCACCTGGAAATCCATCAGTGTCTATTTTTAATTCTCGTGTGGCAACTCTGGTCTTATCTCGGATAACCTTGGTGATTTTACAGGGTGTGTGTGTGTGTGAATACTCAATCTGTAAAGACTCCTGTTCACACTGACCAGCCAAAAATCAACTCTTAATCTGATTCAAATGTCAGTTCACCAAAAGTATTCCTACACTTATCACAGGTAATGTTGTTTTTCAGCCTCAGTAGTCTAATTGAGATACGTGGGTGTCTCTTCAGTATGACGTTTATATTTTTTTGTAATAATCTGTCTGTGGAAACAAAGGAAGTCTTCCCTAAAAATGGAAGACACCCACTTGACTTGTTTAAGACAGTCTGCTGGAGCGTCATATCAGCTTTCTGTAAACTTTTGCACAGAAAAAGGACTGTAGATACTATCCTCCATCACTCTGTAAACAAATTAATGACGAATGTTGAGAGAAGATGATTACAGCGAGTACATTTCAGACTTAAAGAACAGTGAACCTATCCTTTAACTGCTATTGTTTCCTTTAAATACCGTAGGATAACTCCCTGGGACCAGAAGAGTTTTTCCGGACGAGACCAACCCTACACTACAACGTAAAAGCTTTCGGGAACTGTGTGTATTCTCGGTTACTGTCATCACATACACAATGCACACATACATATTCATTTGAAGGTCAAACACTCATTTTAAGCAACAAAAAAAAGCAGTGATTTACATCTTTATCTTAAAGACTTGCTGCACTCATACACACAGGACTGTGGATAAATGTAGGAAGCCCATAGAGTGTGTATATGCATATGTACTTGTGCATGTCGGGAAAACATTGACAGACTGAAAACAGCTATCCGATGCAAGTATCATAGTGTTTATAGCGAATGCTAGTTTGCAACACTCGTCCCTAGAAGGGCTTTTATGGAACTAGAAAATCACAACAGTGAGGTAAAATAGAGTTAAACAGAATACAGCAAATAATATGGGCAGGGGTGGAGGACAGGAGGGGGATTATCAGAGTTATTATTTATGTTATTCAGATGTTCCTGTTAGCTGTGTTTACATGATGTATGCAGATGAAAGCGTTGATGTGAGGCGGATAAAAGGCCGCCGGCCGGATACTAACCTCATCCACCACCAAATTATCATCACTCTTATCCGCATCGCTGCCCTGTGAGAGGAGAGAGAGGGAGGTTAGATGTTCCCTTTTTACGGTCTGATGTATGTAGATTACATGTAGAAAAATACAACACATGAAGTCATCAAAACAAATACAGGTGTGTGAACACTGCTTTTTATTTGTACTGCAAAATGAAATCTATCATCTTCAAATGTTATAGCCTGATATTGTAAAACGCAGTGGACAGTGCAAATGTATTAAATTCATTTCCGATGTTTGACTCAGAGGTCAAATCCTCTCAAGGGCACTTTTATTGCTAGCGTTCTCAAATTAAATAGCTACTAGATATTAATTTCTCTCACAATAAAAATATCCCTTTACAGAACTGAATAGGGCTGCAGGATTTGTAAAAAACAATTCATTGTGAATACTTTTGAATGATTTTCCCACTGCGATATGATAAGATTGAAACATAAAGGCTCATTTTCAGGGTCATATCAGTATTTTGTGCCTCTACTGACATGTCTCCATGCTTTACTGCAGCATCTATTCTCACCCTCTGTCTGAAACCAGAGCCCAGTCTGCTCTGATTGGTTAGCTGGCTGGCTGTTGCGATTGGTCGACAGCTTAGAGATGTCCCGCCCCTTAACCTATCACGTACAATGTGTTGGAGAGCTAGGCAATAGAAGCGCTATATCTGCAGCTCCACAATACTTAGACTAAAATGGTATTGTACACATGTATAGTCCTTAAGCTCGTGTTTCAAGTCCTTTTCTTAAAATATCTAGACATGCACACACTTGTTTGGCTTTAGGGGACTCTACAATCATTATGCAGCCCTAGAAGTGGATGAGTCTGCTTATCCACCTCCAATAATACAGTGATGGCAGCAGATAGAAAACATTTGGTCCATAAAGAAGAGCACGTTCCAAGGTGTGCAGTACACCTGGTCTTAGGAGGCAGAGTTGGGTGAAACTTCAGGTACTTAAACATTTAACAGTGTTGAGAAAAGAGCCTCACATAGTCGGTCATGAACTCCTTCTCCTCAGCTTTCCTCTTCTTGCCGTTGCTGAGGTATTCTGCCGCCCGACCCTTATCCCCATTGGACAGAGAGCTCTGGAAGGGGAAGGGGAGAGAGAGAGAGAGAGAGAGAGAGCAAGACGGTGAGGCAAGCAACAAAAAAAAGGGGGAGAAGGCAGGAAGGAGTGAGGGCAGTGAGGGAGGAAGAGGGTGATAATGAGGTGAGAGGGACTGCATAAATCATGTCAGGCTCATAAGCTGCGGAGATGAATGTGAGAGAATATCAGCGGCATCGACCGGCAGCTCGCTGGAGGAGACGAGGAAGAAAGAGAGCGCTTCAAGTTTTCCTCCAGGCAGCAGAGGAGACTGTGGAGCAGGGAGAGCGTCTGACCCTGATACAGAGCTTTTTAAAATAACTTAAAGAATTGTCATAACTTTAAGGGAGTGTTGAAATGATGTTGAGATCTGAATCTTCCCCATACCGGGTTCAGCACAAGGGACTGAGGTATGTGTATGGTACGCATATATTTCAGTCTTTGTCAAAGATTAAATTTGCAAATAATCACAGTGGGAGCTGAAAAATGTGTTCTTTAGAAACCTTAGAATTTGCCATTTATAATAGAAAATGCTGTTTCCAGTCTCAAAAATGGTCTTTTCTGTTCTATCAAATTAAACTGAATATCTTTGGCTTTTAAAACGGACAAAACAATGGATTTAAAATACATCACCCAGGATTTGAAGAAACAGGAACGGACATTTTTTACACTTTTAATCAAAATAATCTTTACTTATGAAATGTTCAACTGACCCCAGCAGCTAACCTCACTTTTGAAAGTACAATTCAAGCAAAGAAAGAAAGACACAAAGTGAAATCTTTAAAATATGTCCCCCATTCTTGAGTATGCATGCAGTGGGGAGCAGTTTACTTTTTGCTCATTAAAGCAAGTGCAAAATAACTCAACTGGTAAAGCTTTATTTTGTAGGAATGTAAGCAAAGATATTTATTTAATATTTAATATTTATTAAACTAAGGTCATTCTCATATCCCCTATAATTAGCATCACATTGGATAACCGTGCTATGGAAATTATTTTTAAAACATAACCTATTTCATGTGAAAAGCAAATAAAGAAATGTGACTTATTACCAGATTTCTTACTTTTTATTTGGACTTTTCTATGGTTTTTACAGTAAATATGTCCCCCTGAATTGTGTGTGAGTGTACTTGATATAAAAGATTGTGTGGTACTTACTGGTCCAGCTTCACGGTCTGTTCAATCAAGGAAGAAGCGCCAGAAGAATCCAGGAAGCGGCCACAGGACAGCAAATGCAGAAACACAAACACACACACACACACATCATTATCTGTCACTTTACATCACTCTCCAGCTGATGAGTCAGAGGGAAAATATCCCCCAGGAGTGTTATTATCAGAAACTCTCTTGTGCCAAAAACTCTAAGCAAAGCCAATCATCAGGATCCAATCACGCCTTTTAGCCTACCCTACCCCCCCCCACACAACAATTTGGAGCTGTCATTATTTAGATCAATTTGGCTGTACCAGGCCTGTGCACTTCAATTGAGTGTGACTCCCCCAATAAAGAGATTTAAACTTTTAAGAACACAAACCAAGAGGAATAAGTAAACGTGCATCATTTGAGAGCGTTTCTGTACCTCTGTGGTGCTCTGCGGCGGCGGCGGCGGCTGCTGCTGCCTCCAGGTGAGCTCTCTCATCCTTGGCGGCCAGCTGGGCCCCCAGAGCGCCAGACAGCGCCAGCAGGCTGGACCCCCCGCCCAGCGCCAGCCCGGGGTGGGACAGTCCTGATGGGTGAGGCCCCATTGGCAAACCCTGAGCATGCTGGGAGAGGTGCTGGGCCTGGAGCTGTTGCTGTAGAGAGGAAGAATGGAAGAAGTGAAGTAAAGAGACAGAGGAGAAAACAGATCTGTGTGACTCACAGGCAATGTGGCGAAACAGGAAGTGATTCAGGAGGTAGAAATGAGAGGGAACTAAGTGCTGCGATGTGTACGAGGGGGGCAGGAACTGACATAGTGGGAACCAAATCAGCGTGATGTGAATTCAAATGAAAAAAATAAACCCAAACTTAAATTTAAAGCCAATTTAACCTTTTATAAATCCTATTTTTACAGGACATTTGAAAGGACCTGTCAGTGAATCATCTATTGTGTTTAGGTGGCAGTAGAAGCCCACGTGAATAAATACCCAGAATAGTCATCCATCGTTATAGAATAAGTCTGTATATTTAAGAGTGGGCAAGTGGATGTTTGCCTCAACAAAAGGAAAGGAAAGGAAATTAAATAAATGGGAGATAAGGTACACCCGCTATGAGGCAGAGGGGTGAGCCCACGTACCCCTATCGAAGCATTTAGCTCCCCCATGGTCACCTGTTTGGCGCGCTCCATGGCCTGGACCACCTGTTGTTGATGCTGTGGAACAAACCAAAAGGTCAGTAAAAGGCAGGGGGATTCAGAAGCAAATTAAAAAGCTTTCTTTGTGAACTGAATAAATATTAATGAGGTGTAACTTTTTCTTAATTAGTGTCGAAAAACATTCAGACTCAAACAGCATATTTGAAATACTGATTTTTTTTTCTTGGGAGTCATGTGACCGTTTGGCGATCAAGGAATGTGCTTTGAAGTCGTGTCCATCTGCAGCTGTGTGTGTCTTATTACTTGGCGTGTGTATGCATGTGCACGCCCTTGTGTGGGCTGCTGTCAGACAGGAGAGAAGGGGCTGAATACAGTACACTGTTTGTGTGTGTGTGTGTGTGTGTGTGTGTCCCACCTCCTGTGACAGGAATGGGATGAGCTGAGCACAGATCACGTTCAACCGCTTGGCAATCTCCGTCTGAAAAAAAAGAAAAGAGGATACTGTTGCTTTGATGAACACACACACACACACACACACACACACACACCCCCAGATTGAGCTTGAACAAAAAGGAGACACACACTCCGAAAGGTTAACCACACACACAGCGTGGCCTGTTCCTCCCAGGGCCGGTGTGGTAAATATTTCAGCTGCTTACATTTGGTCCATGCAAATGGAAACTCTGCCAGGGAGTTTGGCTAAAATATTCATGGACAGCATCTGCTGCGGCCTCAGCCAGCCAGCCCACACAGTGTGTGTGTGTGTGTGTGTGTGTGTGTGTGTGTGTGTGTGTGTTGGAAGATTCATCATCTTTCCTCAGTGTGTGTGTGTATGCGTCGTGTGTGTGCATGTGTTTCTCATGTGTCCTTGCATGTTTTTCTGTGTGTGCGTTTGCATTTTGCATGCTTGTGTGTATGTGTGTGTGTGTGTGTGTGTGTGTGTGTGTGTCCTGCTGGGGGTCAGTGATTCTTGCTGTGGGTGTGTGTCTGTCTCGATCTGCTCTACTACCCAGCCAACAGCAAACTCCCCCCCTCCCTCCCTACTCCTCATCTCTTTCCATCAAACTCCATTTATTTCTCTTTCCAACCATTCCTCCTTCCCCAGCATTAGTGCAGTAATCAGTGTTACAAGCGCTGTCATGTGACATCACACACACACACACACACACACACACACACACACACACACACACACACACACACACACACACACACACACACACACACACACACACACACACACACACACACACACACACACACACACACACACACACACACACACACACACACACACACACACACACACACACACACACACACACACACACACACACACACACACACACACACACACACACACACACACGTTTAGCGGCAGGCCCAACAAGGCCGTTAGGAACCGTAATGATATGCATGCAGAGATCATGACAACATCATTATGGCCGCAGGCTGTTTTTCTACTTGACAGCTAGACTCTGCTGTGTGTGTGTGTGTGTGTGTGTGTGTGTGTGTGTGTGTGTGTGTGTGTGTGTGTGTGTGTGTGTGTGTGTGTGTGTGTGTGTTTGTACAAATATACACAAACACACACACTCCCCATCCCATTCTCTCTCTTAAATGATTTATTGATGCCGGACTGAACTTCCACCCCCTCTTTTTTTTTCTCTCCCTCCCTCCACTCTCCATTTTTCAGCCAGGCAGCATGCTCTCCAACCCCCCCCCCCCCTTCCTCCTCCTCCCCTCCCCCATTCCCTCCATCCTCTGAATCCATCACCCCCCCACCCCAAGGGAGACACAATGATTTCTTGTTAGAGAACTCCAACTACTAAATGACATCTTCAGGAGCGTGAGGAGGAGGAGGGGGTGGAAGGGAGGGAAGGGGGGAGAGAGAGAGAGAGAGAGAGAGAGAGAGAGAGAGAGAGAGAGAGAGAGAACATGAGCAATCGAGGGAGAGAGGATAAAGAGGGGAGGACAGAATGGGAGAGGGGGAAATGAAAAGAGGAGGCGGAGGAAGGAGAGGAGAGGAGGAGGAAAAGGGCAGATCGGGTTGAGGAAATGACAGCCAATGAGGATGTGGGAGGGAGAGGAGAAATAAGACGGAGAAAGAAGAAACAGAAGGGAGGCGGGGGAGGGAAAATCGAGATTGGGGGGAGGGGGGGTGAGTGGCGGCACGACAAAAGCGATTGAGATGGTGAAATGAACGGAGTCAGGGAGAGAGAAATAAAGAGAGACGGCAGGAGAGGCAGTGACCTGATTTAAAGTGAAATGCAGCATGGACTGAGTGTCTGAGGAGAGGGAGGGAGGGAGGGAGGAAGGGAGGGAGGGAGAGCAACCAAAAAAAATACAGAAAGAATGAAAAAGAAATCAATGGAAAGGAAGGGAGACGGAGAAAAGATGGTTGAAGAAGTAGAGATTAAGAGAGAGCAGCATTTAAAAAGTAAGATGGCAACTGAAGGGAGAGGAGGGGAGAGCGGCTGAAGGAATGGAGGGGTTACTCTTTATTTCAAGTGACTGTACACCATCTTTTTTATATATATAGTGAGTCATGTATATACGTTTAGTAGATTAGACAGTTTTTTAAATAATTTATTCTGGACTTTTTATGTTATTTAGAAGTATATATATATCTGTCTGTCCGGATGGGGGGAAGAGAGGCAGTAACAGACAGGGATCTATGAGTGATAGTGGAGGCATTTCTAGAGGGTTGAGGAAGGGCAGAGTCTTCTCATCTGTCTCTCTGTCATGCAGAAATGAATTCTGTTTGTGGATCCTATTAACGCCTCCGCTGTACAGGTCCGTCAGAGGGAGGACTGACATTACAGCGGGGGAAAAGACAGACTAACTTTCCTGCAAAGTGGCAGGAGGCAGAGGCAGTGATGATAATCCAAGAGAATAATGCAACGTTTAAGGAACAGGGTTGAGCAAGAAGGGTATGAGATGTAGAGAGAGACCTGAAGCGCACTCACCTGTTTGTGCATTTCAATGTTAAGGCCGTAGGACATCTCGTAGTACTGAAACACAGAGGGGGACACCAGTAAATATGCAAGATTTAAACGCACAGCAATCATATGGAGCACATAAAGGAGTTTCATTATTCCTATAATATACATATCCAGTTACATTCATGATCATATTATTTTTGAATGAGGAATGCACACATTGTGTAAAAACACAGGAATGTGATCCATTATTAACACAAACTCAGTACATGCTGTGCATAAAACATAAGTACTGACAACTCCTGCACACAGTCTTTCAAAGAGGCCTTATTCTGCTCATTATCAGGTATTATTTGTATGTTGTGTCTCTCCTGGTGTCTCCATGTTTTAATGTTTAAAAAGCTCTTTATGTTTCTCATACTGCCTGTGCTGCAGCACCTCTTTTCACCCTCTGTCTGAAACCAGAGCCCAGTCTGCTGTGATTGGTTAGCTGGCCGGCTCTGTTGTGATTGGTCAACATCTTAGAGATGTCCCGCTCCTTAGCATATCATGTACAATGTGTCAGAGCACTAGCCAATAGAAACATGAGTGTTACAACGTGATGTCACTATGTTGCAGAAGTAAACAAAGGAGTCCAATGGAGGCGTTTCAGACAGGGGGAGTGTGGGAGAGGAATTATAGGAAAGGAAAATCCCCAAAAAGCACAATAGGGCCTCTTTAATCAATATGTCCAGAGGGTCCTAATTCCTGAGTATTAACTATGTTTGTCACTGTTGAGCATTAAGGGCCTTTCTGTGCCGAGTCCACTGGTGGTTTTTCAGGCAGGTAGGAGGAAACTCCTGGATTTTAGTTTTTGCAGACCATTTACATGCACACAAACCTATATGATAAGCATAATAGGGCCTCTTTAAAATCAAACAGAAATCTTATTTATACGTTAAAATCATGACACCCACTTTGCAACGACTCCCAAAAATCAAATGTTAAATTCACAGCACTTTAAGCAATTTGTGTCGCAGTAGCTAAAACACACGCACCGTTCAGTATCTGCAACGATAAAATGCTGAAGTGATACAAAAGATAACAACACAGAAAAAGCCTGTTATTCTATTTTTTCTATTATTGGAAACAAATCCCTTGAAATGCCTCAAACCAACACGGAATTAATCCTGCAGTCAATCCCACATGTTGGCGAAAATACTCACTGGCACACCAGAGATGTTTTAATCTGTGGTGGAAAGTAATCCCCCACAAATACAATATGCATTCCCATTGTTTAGGTAAACTGCGGTACCCATCAATATACAGAATGTGTGACCTGCTTTTAAAGTGCAGACAGAGTAAGGAAGTCCAACCGTGTTAAATGTTGGACAACAATTTGGTTGGTTTTGAAGGGATTTGTAAACATTTTTTAACTTGTGTTATAAAAACATTGAGAGCCTTTTCCCTTAGGAGAAATAAATGACAAAAATCTAATTCCTCCCTTAATGTACGAGCGATGTTATATTCACGTGGTATTTCATCTATTGTTTTTCACAAGGACCTTCCAGTGTGAGCCCATAACGCTCTCACAAAAGCTTGTCTTGCTCTCAGCTCCAGACGATGCCAGCCCCTCTGAAGTGCACACCTGTCCCTAAAAGCCCATGCCCCTAATTTCACCTTGACTCCACTAAAAGTCAATGGCACTTTAATGACCCGGAGGCGCTTTTTCGGAAGCAAGACACCCGAAGCGAGGCAGGGAAATTGTCGGCAGGCGGAAGAAGGTGACAGACTATTGCAATAATCATGTCTAATGTGAGCTATTTGACCCTGGCTTTTACCCGAAAGTACAAAGAGCTGTGGGGAGAGCAGGAGGAGATGAATGCCACAGAGAGGGAAGGACAGGTCTCTCACTCTTCCTCTACCTTCAGAGATGGAGGAAGAAAGAAGAGCATTTTAAAGTCAGATGCCTCGAAAAGTGACAGGCTGACATTTGCTTTTCAGCGTGGCTGGTTGTGGAGAAAGGAGATTGGCAGTCAGGCAGCCAGAGCCGGCTGGCAGGATGTGAGAGGAGATGGCAGGGGTCCTCTCTCTCCAGACATCTTTCCTGGCAGTTAGCACGCTCGTGTGTGTGTGTGCAGGTGTGTGTGTTCGTAGCACAAGCCCGCAACTGTGTAGGAGTGTGTATCTATGTGCCTTGTGTGCATGTTTCCCCTTCGAGTGTGTGTGTGTGTGTGTGTGTGTGTGTGTGTGTGTGTGTGTGTGTGTGTGTGTGTGTGTGTGTTCACTCCTCTCTCTGTGTGTGCCGCCATAAAAGACGCCTTTCCTGGCAGCTGGCGTCTCTGCTTGGCAGTCGGTGTGCCAAGTTTCGCCTGTTGCTTAGCAACATCCAAACTCATCCGAACCCAAATCATCAGCCAAGAGAGGAGACCTGGCCCGAGCTCGATGCCAGCCAGCCACCCCCCCTCCTTTCCCCATCACTAAAACTTCAATCCCCCCGCAAGGCCTCGCTCTGTGCCAAGATTGCCGGTTCTTTTTTGGCACAGCGGGTTCTGGGCGGCCTACAGTCAGTCCGCTGGAGCTGTGTGTGGCTGTGATCACAGGTAGAATCAAGGCTGGAGGTTTACAAAACAAACAAACAGTTTTAGCCTTTCCTTTATCCAGACAAACTGCTGATCATGTGTTCTTCACTATAGCACAGCCACAGATATTCACACGGCAGCAGAAGCACACAACTATAATTAACTTATTAAAGCTGTGTTTGGATTTGAAGTGCGGTCACATGCTAACTTCTGTAACGGCTCCTGATGAGATGCAACAGCTTCTGACTTCAGAGGAATGTCAGTAATGAGTGGGCAAATGAAGCAGCAGTGTCACACCTTGTGGTCACACCGACCTCAGAGTGGGAGGGGAAGACTGACAACTAATGCTAGCAGAGAAACAAACCTCAGAGGGGATGCAAAGACAAATCTCACTATGAATGACTTAATTTTTGGCCTCTGTACCTCTATCAAATCCTCAAATACAAACTATTTCCCATGAGATGACGGTCTTTTTTTATTGTGCAATAAATTCACACGTCGATTTATTTCTCCAAACTGTTTTTGTCATGATTCCTTCCTCACACCAACGCACATGTAACACATATCCTGCTCCACACACCTTTAAGAACAGCGTCTTTTGGGAGATGCTTTATTTGGATGTTTTTATCGTCTCGTTCCTTGTACTTCTCCCAAGTTTTGGCTCGGATGGTGTGAACGAAGAACAAAAGAGCAATCTGAATCTGAAAGAGCAGTGAGTATCAGCTCTCAGCTCTGAGGCTGCACACACACCAAATCAAGCGTAGCAACAATTAGCAGGGGGTTGTGTGACGGTGTGGGAGTGTCACTTTAAACGGCCCATTTGAGTGGCCCTTATTTGATTGACCCATTTGATTTAAATGGCCCATTGATCGCCAGTTACATGATTGGCCACCGCAGCGTGACGCCGGGCTGCAAACTTGATTCTCCCATTCATTTAAAAAGCACTTTACCTCGTTGAAATGAATGAGGACTGGAATTTGCCCCCAGTTTGGTGTGAAAGCAGGAATTAAAATCTCGATACTTTAGACTGTGTATGAAGATGGTTGTCACACACACACACACACACACACACACACACACACACACACACACACACACACACACACACACACACACACACACACACACACACACACACACACACACACACACACACACACACACACACAACACACACACACACACACACACACACACACACACACACACACACACACACACACACACAGTTTACGCTGCACTCCTGTAATAAACTTGTGTGTGTGGTAGTGTGGGGTCTTGCATGTGGTTTTTGGTGGGTGTTTGTCAGCTGTACATGAAAGGGATTCAGAGGACTTGGCATGGCACTCGTTGTGTGGAGGGACGTGGCCTGTGTGTGTGTGTGTGTCTGTCTGTCTCACCATAACGTAGTGCCTCTGGATCTCCGTCTTCTCTGTGGCCAGCTTCTCACACTCCATTTTCAAACTGTAACAGAAGTAAAAAAAGGCAATGAGTTTTTCTTTATTATCATATCCCGAGTAAAAAAAATACACATTGCAATTAGCAACATGACAACAAATCACTCCCCCCTTCCTCGCTTGACTCTCTCAGTCACCTCTCCCGCTTTCTCACACACGATGGGGGAGGAGGGAGCAGGGTGACGGGGTGCTGACAGCCCATTATCACCTCTGAGCAGAGCAGAAATAGACGGAGTCACGCTTGGAGCCTGAAAGCAGGCCAAGACTGCAGGCAGGCACATCCAAGGTGTCCCCCCCCCCCCCCCAACTCTATCCTCCCTCTCTGTGGACAATTTTCAATCTATCCATGTGTCCTCCGTTCATCCTCATTTAGTCGCTTCCCCAATTACCAGTCTGTCTCTCCCTCTCTCTCCCCCCCTTCTGCCAAGTTTCACCAAAGTCGAAACCTCCAGCTTTAAGCGGGTCAGAGCCGGACATATTTCTTTCAGCTTTAACAATCACTTCCCTCCTGCTCTGTTCAGGACATGACCCTGTGTGTGCTGCTCAGTCTGAGAGCAACTCAGGCTACAGTGAGGCCTGGCGTGGGAGCTCACACACACACACACACACCTCTGAAGTGATAGCAGCCGAACACCTCTCCCTGGAGTCCCATATGTCTGTCTGTCCTCTGTGTTTGTCTTTCCTTGCACCTAAAGCAGTCCCCGGTGTCCTCTAAAACGGGATAATGCCAGTGGAAGGATTCACACACACACACACACACACCTCGTTACCTCTGCAACTCTCTCACCCCATCTCCACCAACTCCCCCCCCCTCCCCAGAGGTAGTATATTCGGGCCTTCGGCAGTTTACTCCGACTTGTTTGTGGGCGACAGATAGATTGATGGAGGGGGCTGTGCTGTGGTGAGGTGGGACATTGGAGGTGGTTGGGGGGGCGGGGGGGCGGTTTGCAGAGGAAAATTAGAATATGATTAATACCGCAACATTACCCCAAGCCGCAACAGGTAATAACGGCCTCATCCGCTCCCTCTCTGCAGCGCCGTGCGCACACACACACACACACACACACACACACACATACATACATAATTGACTCATTTATCATTGCCAGTCAGTTGAGGAGGAGAGGGATGAGGAGGAGAGGGAGAAGCACCGCGAGGAGTGGGAGAGAGAGGGGGCGGTGGAGGTGGTGTGAGAATGTGGTAGAGAGGATTAAACCCCTCCCCCCCAACACCATCACCGCCCACCCTATAGATTTTATTACAGTGGAATTGCCTCTCGGCAGAAGTCACTCACAGCTGGGATCAGGACTAATGCGAGTGTGTGTGTGTGTGTGTGTGTGTGTGTGTGTGTGTGTGTGTGTGTGTGTTCATCACAATATAAACTTGGGATGAGCTTGGAGAAGCAGAGCAGAGGCTAGACACAGGAACATGTGACACACACACACACACACACACCTGGATAAAAAAAGTGTAAATGTTCTTGAGCCCATTTTTTATTCTTTCTGATCTGAGAAGAGTTCAGAAAGCATCAGATTCTCACATTTGAGCATCTGGAACAAGGCTGGAGCTCATAGGACTTGACTGCACACAGGCTGAAAAGGAAGGATTCCAACTGGGCTGCAGGGTAACCAGCGTGAGAGGTAAAAGCAGAGTGTCATCCAACTCAAGAAACCAAGAGGGTACCGATCACTATAAGGGTCTGTAATCAAGCACTATGAGCTCAACTCTTGGTACCGTCGACCCAATAGAGCGTTGTTTGTTTAACAACTTCAACAATCAAAATTGTGATGCAAGTATTGGATGAGTCTACTCTCATCCATCTGATAAAGCCTCCAAACCACAAGAAGTACGTAGGGAACTTCATCTATTTATTTGCGACGATCTACTGATTATATCAATTTGTCGACTCATTATTCCAGCTCTGCCGGGATGTTCATAACAACCTATGGTTCATGGATGCATGCTTTCCTAAATTGTACAATAGTCAACAGGTCGGTGTAGTTTAAGGTCCTTGAAAATCACTGTTTGTGGTCTGAATGTTGACAACTTTCACAAAACCACTCCGGCTTTTCAAATCTAGTTTAGCGGGTGAGCAGCGGCCAGCCACGCTATTAAAGACCACTAAAGAGAAACCGGGGGGAAAATCAATGTCTTTATAAAATCAGTCCGCTGTTGTTTTGGCAAGGCACAATTTCACAATAGCACTACAAGGTTGCATAGCAAATGTACACACACACACACACACACACACACACACACACACACACAGACACACACACACACACACACACACACACACACACACACACACACACCCCTTGTGCTTAAAGGAAAGACCCCAAGGTCGCACTCAGAAAGAAATAACCATTCCCCACAAAATGGACTTCAAGGAATGAAATTACTGTGTGTGTGCCATTATGTGTCTGTAGGAGCATAAAAGAAGTTGGGGGGGAGAAAACGAGGGAGAAGGGGGAGGAGAGCGGCGAGCAGGAAGTGGGTATTTCATGTCGAAATGATTGCCGGTAATAATTAGTCTTTGGCTCAGGAACCGTTTACTGAGAGAGGGAGGGGAGGACGGCTTTGGAGGATGGGGCGAAAGACAGCAACGCAGAAAAAAAACAAGATTGAGTGAGAGAGAAGAGCGGGAATAAGAAGATACGACTATCTGTGTGTGTGTGTGTGTGTGTGTGTGTGTGTGTGTGTGTGTGTGTGTGTGTGTGTGTGTGTGTGTGTGTGTGTGTGTGTGTGTGTGTGTGTGTGTGTGTGTGTGTGTGTGTGTGTGTGCGCACGCAATGGTGGGCTCGGTTCCTCCAATCTTTCACTGGCGGTGACAGGAGATAAGATGATCAGCCGAACGCGCTACAAATCTGCAGCCTGCCAGCCTTCAGACAGCTCTGTCAGTACTGCACGCACACGCACACGCACACGGAGCATGGAAGCATTTAAGTGTGTCTCTGTGCGCGTGTACACACTAAACCAATACGTTCATACTGCAGGCACGCAGAAACAAATGCACACGCGAGAAGAGCACACACACAAACCTGCTAGATAGACACACACACACACACACACACACACACACACACACACACACACACACACACACACACACACACACACACACACACACACACACACACACACACACACACACACACACACACACACACACACACACACACACACACACACACACACACACACACACACACACACACACACTAACAAGAGCCTATAGACAGCAAAGCATCTAATTAAGACCCCTCACTAGAAATGTGCCGACTGCCTTTTTTTTTTTTGTCTCCCATGTTTGAAACAGGCGGCTGGGTAGAAGTAGAAATGTCAACTCCCTCCTCTCGACTGTTCGTTTATTATCAACGCCTTTACTCTCACTGCTCCCTCATTGATTATTTGACTCATGACATCTTTACACGAGTTGGTGGCAGCTGGTAAAACAGTGAGTGATGCATATATTTGATCAGCAGAAAATGTATGTGAAATAATCTCTTTTTTTCTTACAAGAAGATTATTATTTGGTCTTTAAATTTCAGAAAAGAGTCAAAAATGTCTGTGCCAACGCCATGTTCTAAATGTCTTGTTTTGTCATTTCAAAAGTAAACCATCTTCAGTTTGATAGCTAAAAACAGCATTTTATGAATGAAATTTAACAATTTATTGATTCTTAATGACTTTCATCAGATCCAGCATCATAACATCTTGTTTGTCGAAACTTAGGATATTAGAATTGTTTTACTAAGATTAATGAACTCATTTAAGGTCTACTAATGATTTCTACTACATATATTACCAAAGAATCCCTGCACAGCCAACCTTCTGATATTATTGAATATGCTGCCCCTAAAATCTGATTCATTGACCAATTCAGGACTCGATCTTGGAGTTAGGGCTGCACAAGTCGTCATCAAAATCACAAAAGACTTCTGCAAAAGTATAATATAAAGTTTTATGTAGTATTAAGCATTGTGGTGCTGCAGAGAAGCTCCAGTATTCTTCCGACTTAAGTACAAATCTAATCAGGCTCATGTGAAATCATCGGGATTGGGGTTTTAAATACGATCATTCCTGCGAATGTTGTGACACACAAATGCAATGGGAGCACGTCAGTGTCGCTGCAACAAGCTTCATAGCTGAGACAAACCAAAGGAAAATACTGACCTATACAAGGTGATCACACACACACACACACACATGCACACGCACACAAGTATTTAGCCCGGCAGCCTCCAGGTATGCGGCTGTTCACTTTGCATCACATTAACTATTGATCAACCTCTCCGCTCTGCTCCACTGGAAACACCTTCAGCTGCTCTCCCTGTCTCTGCACGCACAAACACACACACACACACACACACACACACACACACACAGGACCCACCCAACTCGCCTGTGTGCTCTTTCATCATCTCTCAAGGGTGTGTACAAGAGCAAATGCACACCCACACCTACAGAAACACAAAACAAAGCTGGGATCTTGTGGCACAACAGCAGACCAACCGTACCCCTCTCTGCTGCCAGACTCACTGTAAAGGGCTGCTCTTTCATTAATGTCTGACACACACAGACACACAAAAACAGGGAGAGGTTGTACCACACAAACCAACCAACAAATAAAATGCAACGATAAATCAAACGACGAGCCCTCAGCGCTCCCTAAAGCAAATATCATTTCAAAGTGTGGTGATTGACAGGCTGCTAAACATTTACACACACACACACACACACACGCACACACACACACACACACACGAAAGAGTTAATAGATTTACCGCCTTGTCTAAAAAAGATAATTGATTAATTGGTAAGCTGATGGAAAACAGTCAGAAATGCTCTTCACAGCTTTGCTAGAGTCCACAGTCATGTTTCAATTATAGGTGTAACCAACAATCATGTTTATTTTAGAAAAATCTGCCAATTATTTGATTGAGTATTCGTTATCTGGTTTTAAATGACAGAAAAAAGGGTCAAAAATGCCCATGCCGTACTGTCTGTTCAATCTGCACTCCTTAATAAATAAATAAATATAATAAAAATGGGCAACAGAATAAAAAATGTATGTAACATCTTCATCTTTAAAGGTGATGATTCTTTGTCATATTTGTGTCTCAGGACCCAGGGTGACGTCTAGATATTGTTCGTTTTGTCCAACAGCCGAAAACACAGAGGCATTTAATATAAAACCGAGAAAACATCCAATCACAGCTAAAAATGCCAATATGTGTCCTTTAAATGACAAACTATTAACAATCTTTCTTGTCATTTGACTTTTCTACTTACTGACACATCATTTCAGGATTTTTGTTGATGAGATTTACCTGGAGAGAAACATCCTGCCAATTTCTATTTCATGTAGAAGTTGAAATGGTGACAGACAAATATTTGAAATATGACACACACTCTCAAAGTGTGTAGTATTTGGGCAGAGATGAGTGGAGGTGCTTGTAACTGATGAGTGGTGGCATGTTAGCCACAAGTGGAGAGGCTATCTTCCTCTACAGACCACACACACACACCAAACAACCTGTGTGTGTGCGTGTGTTTATAGATAGAAAGAGAATTACAGTAATGAGAGCTATGTGTCAGCAACTCCTCCCATCTCCCCTCAGTCTGCTGATTACAGCCTGTTTAGATAGCACACACACACACACACACACGCACACGCACACGCTGACCCACCAATGACCCTTTAATTAATCAACCCTTCTCTTTCTTTAGCTTCCTTAGTAATCTCTCATCCTTTCATAGCAACCAGAGATGCCACCAAAACCAACACAAGGGTAGACACACACACACATTTAGAAACCCACGCCGCCACCCACCCACCCATCCCTCCCTCCCTCCCCCCGCCCACACTCACACACACACACAGTTGCGGCTCATCAGCGCTAATCCCTTCCCTCCGTCTCTTTCCTGCCGTCTAATCCAACATCTATCAGAATCCAGCCACCTTCTCTGCAGACAAAACACACAGCTAAGCCCTGCTATTTCTAGACAGCATCTATTTGTGTGTGTGCAGATAATTGGGGAGGCCTGTACATGTGTAAGTGTGTGTTAAGCACATGCATCTGATTGGGAGTCTGCCTGAATGACTTGGTGTGTTTGTGTCTGGCTCTGTGGGCGTTCGAGCCACGTTTTCCCTGCAGAGAGAGAGAGAGCACAAGTGGGTCCGATTACACGAAGGTGAAGCAAGCAATCAAATTGTGAATCAAGTGGATCTGTGCTCCGACCCGTCTGCTGGAGGACTAAACACGGCTGCCGCTAATCCCACTGACCACTATCTGTCTGGACCTCTTCAAAAAGGACTATTTATGGGTCGCATTTGGACAGCAAGCGGGCTTCTAGCAGCCTGTAGGAGTTGCACCACTTTGGATAGAGTCAAGTGGTTTTTACTGAGCTGCTTGCCATGTTAAACGGTAGCTACAGCTTTTACAACATAATTATGGTTTTAGGACGCGAGAGTAGCATATGGCTCAAGAGACGTTGACCTGCGTGGCTGCGCTGCTTGGTGATTGACACACACACAAACCGTCTCAGTAAAGCTAAAGTAGTATAATCATTACCATCCATATTTCAGCTGCAAGGAGTCGAAATGCACTTAAAGAAGCATCAGCACAGGACTATAAAGTAGTCATAGTATCTGTCCAATATTAGCATACAGACCCGAGTTTCCACAGTATAGGTACTACTGATTATTTAACTGAACATACAAATAAAATAATGTCATTTTAACATCACCACAAAAAGCAGCTTCCAAAATGGGTCCCAAATAAATTATGTTGTACCCTCCATGAAGGTAGGATCTATTGAAGGATTGTTTTATTCGAGGGCGTTACATTAAGCTAAGTGTTCCTAATAACTCAGTGCATGGTGAATATATGCACATAATAAAATGTATGTTCAATGCAGCTCCACTGCTGTGCTTTACATATTTCTATTTGGAGATTTTATTTCTATTGTTTTAATTTCTAATTATGTGCAATGCCTTGGCAGCAATAAAGAACATTTTATCTTAAACAAACCCTACAGGACTAAATTAATTATTTGACTTTTCAATTGTTTAGTAAAACTCAATATTTGTGTGTGTACTTGAGCTGGAATAATCAATTTGGAAAACAAATTTTAGTAAAATGATAACCCTGTGTGCAGGCCACAACAGTATCACCACTTAGCTGCCAAATGTTTTTTTTAAAGTGCGAGTGGCTTGTACATTTTAGCACTCAGAAGCCAAAAAAACATGGTAATTTATTAAGTATATGATAAAAGTTTGATCATTCACAAACCATTTAGCCGTTGGATGAAAAAGTTGACTTAATTATAATATAGTAGCTATTTTTATCATCTGTAATCAATGCTAAAAACTGTTTAAAACAAGTTATTAAAAAGGGGTTTGTATCCGGGTAGATGTGTCTTTAAAAACAATAACTGTACGCTGCTCTTTGTACAAACATCATCAGCCAGCAGAACCAGTCGGTAATTATTAGATTCATGACTACCTGCCAGATTAAACTCTCATCTGACAGATTCTTGACAACACAACCTGTGCCATAACTGTTGCTTTTGTCCCGAGCTGTGGTAATGGTGTAATTATTTATCTGTAGTATTTTGGGGCTCAGAACAGCCAGATCTTGAGGTTAAACAAAGCCTTGAAACCAGAGCCAGGACGCCGTGGTATCGAAACTTGAAGACGCGGACGCTCTTGTTCCCCATTGTGTCCTTAACCTCATCACTCATTTATTGTTTATGCTGCTCGCTCGTTCTCAGTAGTTTGGCAACAGGGCGATGCTCCAGGTGTTTTGTAACTCGAGGTGTAACATTGAACGGCTGCCAGTAGAGCCGATCGCACCGTCTCCAGCAACAGATCCAGGGTGACTCATGTTCACTGAGCGGCTAAATTTGTCAAGGTCGGTGCAGCTTGGAGGTGTTCACATTTATTCTGCAAATATAGTTCTGGAGACTTTTCTCTCCCTGAAATGGTTGAAGGGTGATAACCTTGTCTTCTGATTAGGTGATTACACAAAAAGGTCAGACGATTAGGAAGAATATATCGGCCATCAGCGGGTGTTTTTAGCAAGTTTATTTATGCTAATGTAATTTCCTGCCATGAAGAGTGAGAGTTGCTGCTCAGCTCACACGGGGTTAGTTCTGACCATACAGTGGAAAGACCTGACCAGGACGTTTTATTTATTTACGGTCAATAAAGTGTGTTTTTATTGCTCCAAAACTCCCCGGGCTGCGTGAATATAATCAAATAGTCTTCCTCAGATCATTTATCAATATGTTTACACCTTTTTATTCAACAAAGTATTATATTCATGAAGAAAAAAAAGGACTAGAAGTTGAAAAATGCAATAGGAAACCATTGCCACTGCCCTGAAGAACTCATATTTAAGTGTTCAATAAACAGATCGCTCAGTGAAGGGCAACAGGAAGTTCAATCAGCCAATTGTAATTAATAACGGGACTGAAACATAAGTGAGACAACGGGATAAAGGAAATACTAGTTCTACTACTCGCACAATAATAAATCAAGCTAATAATATATATCTGTATTCAGATTTTAGATCATGTCAGGCGTCAACCATAAAGTACCTGTACGTGTGGATTCAGTCATTCTGTGCTCACTACTGTCCTGACCTGAATTTGTGATGAGCAGAATGCACACACACACACAGACACACACACACACACCAGTAGCCACAGGGGTTAGGGACTCTGGCCAGGGGCGCCTTACAAAAGAAGTTTGAAGTTGGACAGACAGGAAGGGGGGGAGGGAGGGTGGATTCTGGCTGGCTAAATCAAAGCAGGTTGGGAGGAGAAGAGAGAGATGGGGGAGGAAGGGAGGGAGGGTTTGGACTCCACAGCCAGTCGAAAATCCCACATTCAAAAAGGCATCCAGGGCACATTCCTGCACATCCAACACAGCAGACAGTGATGCAGAAGGAGTAGCCGGCTGAAAAGTTGAACCTCCATCGACTTTTGCCAAAACTCCATGTACAGTCGTCTGTCAAAAAACACCAGACTGAGCAAAGTGCACATTCCTGGTAGATTACTCTGTGATGGGAAAATGGTAATTCAACCACTGTCAGTCTACCAGGCAGCGAAATCAAAAACTCTGATGTTATGTGTGTGATAACATCTTTAAATGATTGTATAAATGTGATTGTTTGTGGATTGACACTTAGTTTTACAATTAATTCTATTTCAAACTGTGTCCAACTTTGTTACGCATGCCATACAACCAGGTGACTATGGATATCATTTCTCAAAATGCAAATAAACATTTTTTTAAAAGTGGTACAATCCTGCCTCAGGGTATCATTAACCACTGTGTTTTTGTGAGGTCCTTTGAACTCATCCTCGATCGTATGTCATTATCTCATCTGTACCTGCAGCTACTTGCATTTTAAGGGGAAATTAAATCGCACATGATATGCTCTTAGTTCCAGCCTGTCATGGGGCTGTTTAAGGAAATCTTGATTCTCGCACGTACGATTTTACATTTAAGAAAAAGCCAGTTATATTCTTGGTCTTCTGCCAGCTTTTTTATTATCAAGATCAATTTGAACTTTCCTAAGAAATAGTGGAAGACAATTCAGATGCCCTTGAGTCCCTTTTCCTGCTCTAAATGCCGAGTCACACAGAAACCCTGTTAGAGAGACTCTCGAACACCCACCTGTGGTACTGGGTCTGCAGGAACTGGAACTCCTCCTTGATGCGGTCCAGGGTCTCCGGGTAGGTTAGCTTCAGGGCCTGGGGCGCCCCCGATGCCGCTGCGGCTGCTGCTGCTGCCGCGGCCACCACTGAGGCCGAGGACCCCGGGGGTGGCTGGAGAGGTGCCTGAGAGAAGAGCATAGCCAACTTAAGGGTTTTAATAACAGGTTTGAAAAGTACAGAATAGTCATGACACTTTTCACATCAGATTTCAAAAGAGTTAATGGCTGAATCATTTCTGTGCAATATGACTTATTTTACATTTGTTAAAAAAAGCTTCACTGAACATGCACTATAAGTTAAGAGGACACATAACAAGAACAAATAGCATACATCTCCATTTCTTAAGTGGGCATTGTCCAATGTTATTACATATTGTGCTAACATAAGCTACTTAAAAAGCTGATACACATGTTAAACATTACATACATTTGTCTGTTTCATCCTCCGATTCTATCTATCTGTAAGGGCCTTAAAGAAAGTTAGTCCTTATTGGCCTAAAAATTTGACACAGTTCAACTAATGTTTACAGCCCTTTGTGTCAGATGTTTATTGAGAAACACTCAAGTAGTTTTCCATGTTCAAAAGGGTAAGAAAAAGCTTCAAAACGTTTCTGGTCCTAGAGAATGAAAATCAAAGTTCAGTTCATAGACATCAGCATTCGTGATATTTGACTCGGTCTAAAAAAATTAAATAAAATAAATCTCTTTGTACAAATCAAAAAATAAATCTAATTATCCTTGTTTAATAATAATAATAATAATAATAAGATGTCGCAAGAGCTTGTTGCTCAGAAAAATACGACAAATTGGTCTCAAACTAAGTAACCTGTGTCTGAAAAAATGTAATTTCAGTGTCAGATGGTTTGGAATATATGTGACGTGTAAAAAAAAAACGGTTAAATATTTGCTCCGGTGATTATGGGGCTTAAAGGTGATCATAATCTGTACTGTAGTCGTGACACTAAGAACTAAGACCTGTATCTTAAAGAGGCATGACAGCATCGACAACCCATGTGGCACTGATACAAGAAAAAAGATTCTTAGTGCGTCATCTCCTTTCCAAACAGTCTCTTATTTTTCTCGAACTGCTTTTTACAAAGAACATTACGAAAAAATCAAAGGAAGCAAAAGCACCACATTTGTGCGTTTACATCAGCATGTTTGTGTCTGACTTTCTGTTACAGACGCCGTCATCGCAGCAGAGCCAGATGTGAACGGGTCAGCAAGACTTTGGAGAGCTTTGTAACAAAGTGAGCACTTCTTGTTAAATTACAGAGTAGAAGAAAGACATAAAGAAAATGGGAGAGCCCATCATAGCTGAAGACCCCTCCCAACCCTGTGCTTAGTCTTCCATCTCTGCAGGGTTCAGAGCAATTAGGAGACTACAACCATAGGGGTAATGCTGCAGGACAGGCGGACAAAAGAGGGCTGAGAGCTAGGACTACGAGGGGGTGGGGGGGCTGTCCGTCTGTCAGTCTTTGTGGCTCTCTGTCAAAATAACAGAGGCCAGGGACAGCCGGTTCACAGGCTCCACTGTGGTCAGGTACAGCGAGGAGGTTAAGTGATACGCCCGTACGGTCATTTTCAGCGAAAAGCAGACCACGTTTAATAGTTCGTTTATTAGAGGGCAGAGTCGTCATTAACTCACACACAATATGCTCTTGTTCCAGCCTTTGAAGGGGCTGGTTCAAAGGAAGGAGGCAGGAATGGAGGAGGGGGACAGGTTAGGATCCATTGCCAAGATGGAATTCTAGGTCGTAAATAGCAGAGCATATTTTATATCTAAGAAAAAGCCAGAAATGTTGAATTTCTGATGGCTTTTTGAGATGTGGATCAAACTGGATTTTACAGATCTGTAACATTTGTCAAAAAAAGTTGTGCAAGAGCTTTTGGAGTGGACACAATCCAGTCCAACCTGTAATATAATGCTCCCTCGGAGGGCAAATCATTTTCGTCTAATGAGCATCCTTAACCAGTGGTTCATTTGACCCTGTCCAACCCACTGGGGATTTATTATAATGTGCAACTTGGAATAAATGAGTCATGCAATACAGCTTTTAATTTCATTAGTCGTCTCTCCTTGCAGGTATGTTCATTACAACATTTGCCCAAAACAGAACCAGCATGAAAACTAAGGCCAAACACAGTAGTGAACATGCTAGAGTTACTTATTGCCTTTTTTGGTTCCTTTTCAATACATTTCTTTCATTCCCCATAGGTCAAGGAATTTTTCTTTTGCTGTTGCTTTCCTTTTATGCCATTTACTTTACAGTAAACCTTCACAAAAAGGAGGTTTGCTTTAAATATAAGCCACTTTTCCATCCCAACATCATACAGGCTGGGTTCGATGACAGCAGGCAGAATGACAGCCATCAATATTCATTTGTATTTCCTTTTCAAACACGCACATCTCACATCTTGATGTCCTACACATCAGTGATCACACATTAATGGTGTTTAATTAACCATTTAATCACAACATCACTCATATCAAATGCCAAAGAGTGTGTACCAGGGGAGCGTGTGTGAAAGAGGCGTCTTTATGTTAACATAACAAGATCAGAGTGTGCCTCCGCAGTAACTACATACGTGTTACGAAACATGCATGTCCAACGTGTGCGTCGTCAAGGTGAGATGTACCGGAGAGGAGAAAGAGACAAAAATAAACAGAAGGAAGAGGTGAGACATTACCAGAAGAGGAGAGAAAATACTGAGGAAAGAGGAGGGGAGTGAGACGAAGAAGGAGGTGAATTGATTGAAGGACAACAGATACGATTATTGAAAAGATAATATGGGGGAGGATCAGCCGGTGAGAAAGTAGAAATGACAAGAGAGGAGGAGAAACAGAGAATGTGTTTAGAAAAAGGAGATGGAAATAAGAGAAAAAGAGAAAGGAAATAAAAGAAAACAGAAGATAGAAGAGGGGCTGTGGCCTCATTGTTCCTCTTTCTAACAAGCTGCTCTCAATCTGTCCGCCAGATCCCCTCCTGGAGCACAGACAGCCACACACACACACACAAACCCAACGTTATGCATGCACGTACACACACACACACAAACCCACCGTTATACACACAAACCCACCGTTATGCATGTACACACACACACACACACACACACACACACACACACACACACACACACACACACACACACACACACACACACACACACACACACACACACACACACACACACACACACACACACACACACACACACACACACACACACACACACACACACACACACACACACACACACACACACACACACACACACACACACACACACACACACACACACACACACACACACACAGTCTCCCCTCCTCTTTCTCACACACACACACACTCACACAGAGCAATTACTCTTCACAGGGGGGAAAAAAGAGCACCAAGGCCATTTTATAAGAGGATGGAAGTGGAAAAAAGAGGCGACTATCCTTCTCTCTCCGTTTTATCTCTCCCTTGTTCATTTTTAAGGCTTTTTTCCCTTTAACGTCAACAAGGACAGGTGAAAGGAGGCAGATGTTGGTTTCATTTTCTCATCTTTAAAAAAAGGTAAGATCGTGTTTTTTGGTAAACCACCATTAGTGTACCACTGCTAGCTCAGCCCCTCTTCAGACTGCTTGTTAGGTTTGTTGTTATGATGATTCATGCCAGACTACACCGGACAGACAGATGCTGTTTCGGAAACCCAGCATACATAACCGCTTTAGTCACGTTTCTTTTGAAGCATTTATTTAGCCTGTCCCGACTCCAGATCAGGCAAACAGCTGAGCAGGCTTTAAAGTGAGAGGTCAGGTCATGGCTCCGACCTGCTGACCTCCGGGAATGGATCTAGGCTGGGAGCCTCACCTGATAATCCTACACTCAGTTATTCCCTCCCTCTTGGCCACGGCCCGGCTCAAACGCAAACAAGAGACACGCCGTCTGCCCTTGAACAAAGCTTACATAGACAGAAAATCACTGTTACACAATTACAGACTGGATCTTCCTGTGGCACGGACAATCCCAAAGACAGGTTCTGTAATGCAGGGGAAGGATTGCACGAGGCGGGAGAGCTTTCCTCTGAAATGTTTTCAGATCCTCTGATTACTCGTGAAATCGGTTCGGAGGCTCTGTTCTGTTTCACAAAGTCTAACGTTAAGGGGTTAAAGGCCACCTATCGCACAAGCTGAATGAGGCAAACCACGACTCTGTCACATCTGATGTATCGGCACGCACACACACACGTTCACCCTAATCTCTCTTAGCCCTGGAAGGCCTAAGTCAATTGCAATGATTAAATGAGGACCTGATGATGAGTGGATGAGTGTGAATGAGTCATCTATGGGAGTAATTTCAATCACATCTCTTCAGTGGGATGGGAAACAATCCAATAAGGAGGGGTTTAACATGCTAACTGGGTGAGAAACTCCAGTCAGGGCACTGTGTTAGCAAGATAACAGATCAGGTTATGTGTTTTGCACATTCAGGGTGACATACAACAAATCACATGACAGCAATCATACAGAGAGTACGCAAAAACGGTTCCCGAAAAACAGCATCCATCGATAAATTCTGACGCGAAAAGGGCCGTTAACAGCGTGTCATTCCCTGGGTGAAATCATTCCTGTTTTCATTTGAGTTACCACTAATTACACCACAAGCATCAAACCACTATGACCTCACATCCTTGCTCTAACCCCCACCCACCCACCCACCCTCAACAACACATGTGCACACACAGACGAGACAACCCGCCCACTCAAGCCCACTACAAACAAGATGTGGATGTGTGCACGACGCAGTTCTCCACAAGTATTTACAAGCACATATGCATTTTATTGTATTCGCACATGACTGCCGCTCCTACGTCACGTATGAAACGGGAAGACGTGTCTCCATCCTCTCCACCCACACTGACCCTCAGCGATATATAATCTGCTAATGGAGCTGAAATGGGGCCATCAATGCCATTATGTGGTGGTGTGACCGTAAGAATATTAGGTTCACTTAAAAAGAACGCTTCTCTTCGCCATGCGTCTGCAGGGAATAAGAAGAGGAATGGATTTCTCTTGGACGACCTCTCACATTCTCCTTCACACACGTTTTTCACATGTGGAGTCAGAGAGAAACGATTAGATTTGTCCAGGACTTATCTCCAGTGTGTTATGAGTTTTAACCACGTTATTGTTTCTTTCTGTCATATTTTGTTAATTACACATCCTGAACACGGATTGTGCTAATCAGAGAATCTCGCTTCCACAGAAATCCCACAGCTAGGTAATAAAAAAGAAATGGAATTTGGCTTGTTCACACAAAAACAAGACGAAGAGGCGACATGATGGCTGCTCTCTCTGACTGCAGGGTTTCCCACACATAGACTTTACTTGGGCGGGCCGCCCAGGTATATTAACGGCCGCCATAGTATATTTCGCGACCCATTTAGGATTTTTGTTTTTTTCATCCGTCCGCGAGCACGACGCCATCCGCCATCGATTTACTAGTGGACAATGATCTCCTCGCTCTACGCCTCCTGTACCTGTTCGCTCTGCTATCGTGTGAAGGGTCTGCTAACAAGAGACAAAACAGAAAGGGAGACCTTACGAGAAAAAGAGAAGAGGACGTTGGAATTACCTCAGAAGACGCGGACACTTAAAGGGAAAGCACGACACCACCACGTTGTTTCCTCACACAACCAGACATGTTTTGCTTTTCAGATGGTCGTTAAAGTATCATCATCATTATCAAAAGATATTTTTGGAGTTCATGCAAATTCATTAACCTGCTGGAAGCACTACAGGAAGACAGTGGATCAGCAATGGCACCATAATCTCTGCACAGAAATAAAATATAGTTTCAACGCATATCATCTTAAATCCATCCAATATCTGATGAGATATTTCCGTCTGGAGCTGGACCATCTCTAGAGCCACGGCTGAGATAAAAGTACCCTGCCAAATGTTTGGATTACAGTTTCTTATTTGTTTAATCGGAGCTCTGTCTGTCTCTTTTAGCTGGGAAGATGCTGTGCTGCTGCCTCCCTTCCTATAGCCCGGCCCATTAGTCAGGCCACTAATTACACTGCTTACCCACACAGTCGATCATCAGCGTAAACACCCACCAAGCTCCCTCTCTTCCCCTCTGTCATCTCGCTACCACCAAGGACGCAGTGACAGTGGGTCTCACCCAGAATAGTATTCCTGAATGTGTGTATCCCTGCGTTTTTCCTCCCACACACACGCCTTAACCCCCCCCCCCCCCCCCATCTCTCAGGGTCACCAAACATGTCAATACACTGTCCTTCCTCCACATCGTTTGATGCGAAAGCCTCTTATATCAAATTATTCAAAAGCGACTGTCATCTTTCAGCTGTGATTTGCATTGTTAACGTAGCTTGCGGTTGGGGAAGTGAAGACACGGGTTTATCCTCCACCCCCCCCCCCCCACACACACACACACTCACAGACACACAGACACCTTTCATCAAGTGGCTATCTGCTTGGAGAAACGCACTGGTAATCTCTCAATGATTCCTGCACTTAGTGGGGCTGCCAGGCACCTGTTTCATTAGCGCCACACATCCTTCTCTCTCCGTTTTCTCCCCCCTCCGCATTCTCATCCCTCTCTCCTTCCTCCCGCAAGCCTCGTTATTCAAATTTCCCTGCTGTCAGCCCACATTAGCGGCGCGCCACAGTTTGCCTGTCAGCTGGCTTAATTGCTGGAGGTGCCTTCTTTTATTAGGTAACCCCCTCAGCTCGTTTGTTCCTTCCACGGAGACGCACCTCCACAACAGCTTGTGTAAACCTGAGATCCCTTCAGCCTCTTTTCCTTCGTTTTCTTCCTTTTCTCTCTGGCTCCCTCTCTTTCCATCTAATCGGTGGCTGAGCTGAGCAGGCGAGCTCCTGATCGATAGCCACACTCTCACCACTGGACAACAGTGATGGTGATAAAGAGCTAAGAGCATGATAGGAGGGGAGGCTGGCTTTGTGCTAGCTCTGAGGACGAGGAAAAGGCCCGACTCAGCCAACGTACTATACTCTCTGCACTCTCCTGCATTACCTATATCCACTGACTGGATATTCATAGAAAGAAAACCTCCTTTAAAAAAGGGCTCAGGATGATAAAATGAGATACACATTTAGATTCAGACCAGTAAATTGTACCAAAAGCATTATTTTGGAACAAACTTCCTGAACATCTGAGGTCTGCACCAACCCTGGATTATTTTAAATCCAGGTTAAAAACCTTTCCTTTTTTTCCAGGTCATTCAACAGTATTTCATTATTATACTTCAGCACTTCTTGTAGCATCATCTTCTGTATTTACAATGTAGATTTTAACACATTTTCCCCTATTTTTATTTGATATCACTCTGTTAGTGCATGTGTAGGGACATCTGAGCGGCCTTTGTGTCTGAAACGTGCTATATGAATAAACGTTAACCCTATGTTGGTTCCCTTTCCTTACTAAACAAATGTCATTTCTATATTTCTGTTTTATTACATGGCCCCAAAATTAATCTGAGGTACCAAATTGGGCACCACTATGAAATCAGAGAACAGACTAGTTGCTTTAAATTTGTTGACACTCGAATATGTTTTAAAAAAGACTTCATATGATTCTCAAGAGGTCTGAGGCACTGGCAGCTTCCCCGGTTTGGTTTGTGGTGCATCCTGGTTATGGTTGTGGCATTGCAATGATGACTACAATGACATTGCAGTACAGTTGAAAGCTGCACAAATGGTTGTTTGACAGAGAAATTATCGGCAACAATTTTGAAAATCAATTAACCGTTGGCGTAGTTTTGTTGACATAATATAACCTTAAGACAACAAGTACTTGTAAAAAAGCACAAACTGTTGCATCAGGACATTGAATGTGTCAAATGGAATTGATGTTAGGTGTTTTGAAGAGCATATTTGACTTTTTAAAAACAGCTTAGGTGGCACAAACACATTTATATAAACCTAGGATATGTCAAAGGGTTCTTTTTGATAAAAACAAGCGACAACCCTGACTGTACCAAGAAGGTCCTTTGGTTCAAAAACAGTCAGACAATCATCAACAAAATCCAGTTGGTTAAATCCAATTTATTTGGAATAAAAGATAACAAGGTACAGTGTGTGCAGCACATACAGTAACTCAAACCCAGTTGAACCAGGATGTACTCTAATAAATGTTTACAATGGAAAGTTTTGGTAGCCTCCAAATTAGTGGGTTGGATAATATGACAAACATTAGAAACTTGTCCGATCACTGCCCTAATACATTATGAAACTTTATATATTATGTATGAACGATGGGCTAATCTACCAAAAACGTAACCACGGTTTCACCCACAATAGCAGCCTCTTAACAAACCCCTCCCCCCCCCAGCCCAGGGCATTGTTCGGGATAAAAGGATTGGTAGAGGGCTTCTGGTAATAAGATGACCAATCATGATGTGACCTTTGAGGGGTGTGGATGCCGTTAATAACTCACTTATAAATATATTATGTGCCACAGATGAAGTCTACTTTGGCAACGGCGAGATCATTAGAACTACTTTCCTCCATAAGCAAACAAAAAAGGGGCACATTTTAGAGAGTTATTACCAAAGTGCTGCTAATGCCACCATTGTGTCCCATTAAATGCATTATATTTATGACTTAATGGTGTTTTTGTAAGTGGGTCAAACACATTTTTGCTAAGAATCATTACAGGCCATCAAAGTTTCTGATTGATTTCAATGTTTTACTCTTATCTGAGGTTTCCATATCTGTTTTTACAGTATAGCCTTGCATGGTTCTGTCACTGTGGCAGATCTGAAAGCACAGTCACGGTTTCAGACAGCCTGCCATATCAAATACACTTGTCAGAGAGTATACTTTATTTGGCAAAACACCGAAAATCTTCTTGGCACCTAGGAGCATTCTCAAGATGTTTCTATGCATGTTTCTGCTGTGTTTGTGAACTGAATGACACCATAGCCTCATCACATCATTTCAATTTAGTCTCAGGAGGAAGTTAAAGAGGCCCTATTCTTGTGGTGTGTTGTGTTTTTGTGCATGTAAATGGTCTGCAAAGGTTAAAATCCCAAAGTTCAGAGTTTATCTCCCACACACTTCCCCCACCTGCCTGAAACGGCTCCATCAGACTCCTTTGTTTACTTCTGTAACATAGTGACATCACTGTGTTGCACTCGGGCTAAATGGTCTACAGAGGCTAAAATCTTAAAATTCCTTCCATGGGGAGTTTCTCTTTGTTTACTTCCATAACATTCTGACGCACTTCTATTTGCTAGCGCTTCAACAAAATGAACGTGATAGGCTAAGGGGCGGGATATCTCTAAGTGCATGACCAATCACAACAGAGCCTGCCAGCTAACCAATCAAGAGCAGAAAAATAAAGACCGTTTTGAACTTTAAAGCATATAAACACTCACAATAGAGGTACAAAATACCAATATAAATCTAAAAATGTGCATAATATGGCCCCTTTAAGATAAGGCATGTTCTGCATTTATGATACTAGCAAGCTAACCTGGATGTAAACGTATACGCTATGGCAGAACAGTCACACTGTGTCTTGATAAGGATTTGAAAATTTAAGTGTGCAATTAATGGAGCACAATTCTTAATAAACATTAGATTAAAATGCATTTGTAAATATGGGTCATCGTATCACAATATATGGGTCACTCCCTTCAGAGGAGACCGGTATGCATTGATGACAGGTCACTGCCAGTCTAGCATTTCTGAGATTAAACAGTTTGCCGGTGCTGAGTGGCGCTTCGCTCCGAGGTGGAAACAAGGGCTACCGATGGTTGGAGACTTTCTGAGGAAGAACGGCTCTCTCATGGAGCTGCCGAGTTCTGCAGAGGGCTGAAATGAAGCAGCGCCGCCGGCCTAAACATTAAACCAAGACCCGCCGCAGTCTGCTCCTCTCACCCTGGGACGCCTGCCCATACATTAAGATGTGGTTTGGAGCTCTCACAGGAACACAGTGAGGAGAGGCTGGATGAGAGGGATTGGGTTTACAGTGCAAACCACAGACCCAGAGTCTACCTCCTGCCCTGCCTTCCTGCTGTCAGCCATACTACATACACAGCTGCTGGAGTGTGTGTTTTATGCATGTGCTGGAACTCACAGGATCCCTTTATCACTCACAAGGAAGTCATACTAAAAAAGTTAGAATGCTTGATGCAATTTAAACCACACATAGAAAAGCTGACAAACAATGTGTTGTGGGATTTTCCCTGCACTAATTAATAAGCAACAAGCCTTAATTAAAGTGGCATAAACACACATTCACCTGAAGATATACATCACAGTGTGCTTAAGCTGGTTTCAATGCATGGGACATGAATGTCAAAACACTGTCAGGGGTGGGGTGCAGGGTGGCATGGCTGAGGGATGTAGATGAGGGTTAGGCAAATGAGCAGGTCTTAATTGATACTTCACACAGCTGGAGGACCAGTGTTTATGTATTTCAGCCTGCTCAAAAGCTCTCCACCTAACTCGACTACAGCAAATTGAAGCCAAGCAGCAAGAATTTCGCTATAACCTAATCTCAAAATGCAGATAACGTGCCAATTTCTTTACCATTCTTACAGCCACGTTACTAGCCCTTATAGGCGACTTTGGAAATCTTTCAACAGGGGAAGCTTCTGGTTTTCAGTGCATCAAATCAGTAAATCAGAGGGCATGACTCACCCTTGATATGATTGAAAAGAAAAAAATGAAAACAATGAGTGGCACTTGAAAAGGGCAGACCATTGAGTGAAGGTGTCAACAAGCCAAGCTGACTCACTCCCCCCCCCCCCCCCCCCTTCACACACACATATCTCGTGAGGAAGGGACAAACAAACACACACTTCATCATCTGGGTCAACTCCAGCACACTAGGGTGAATATAAGGAGGCTCTACTGGAGGTGGTGGTGGTGTTGGCCACCAAGGACATGAGATTCACACACAAAAGACACTCAGTAAAGTTGGACGTTGGACTACTGACAGCAATCTGCCTGACCTTCATAACACACAGATTACACGGGGCGATAAAATATAGACAAAGGAGATAATATGTTGTATAACAGCCTATAGAGTATCATAATTCCCCATACAAAGGAGTCCCCGGAAATGCACAGTAAGGATGACAAAGACAAACACGTTCGGCTTGCACTTTCTAACTGGAGCTTGTTAAATCATAAACACACGTTATATTTGATAAAGGGTTCATAAAATGAGACAATAACCTCCTAAAACGTGTGTTACATTAACACAGTAGCGTAGCTTTACTCACCGGTGGTCGGTTCTGGGGAAACATCGTAGCCGCCGACTTGTGTCTCCGTGTGCGGTTTTTTTTTTGTCCTTCTTCTTTCTCGCTTTTCAGGCGGAAAGCTTCGTCGAGAAATACGAGCAGCCGATGTACTATTGTTGGTCTCAGAGAGGCATTTGGCCCGGTTTCAAATGTAATGGCAAAGCTAGTCTCGGCTTGCTCATTCCTCGCTTTCAAGACTCCTTTGTTCTGGGTTATATCTCCAACCGCGCACCGTGTAGTGAGGACGGGCAGAGGAGAGCAGGAACACCCGGTCCAAAAAAGAGAAGCTTTCTTTCTTCCAAAGTCCTCAACTTCGCGCTTTTCCAGCAAAATTACAATATCGTAATTTCCCTCTCCGGTGTATCTTCGCCTTCCGTACAGGCCAGAAGGGGAGGGGGGGGAAATGTGGTTTGCTTGTGGCTTCGGAGACGGACACACCACCGGCACATTCAATGCAGCCGCAGCCTCTTTTGTCTCGCTGGTTGGCCTGCACTCTTTTCACACAACACTCCCAGTCCCTCACTCCTCTCACTCCCCCCTCTCTGATCCTCAATGGGACATAACATATGAGTAGCTTTCTTTAAGGAGGAGGAGGAGGGGGCTGGAGACACTGCCCCCCAACACAGTTTTCAAAATGAAAAACATTATAAAGGTGTTTTTATATTTGAAGGTATACAAACTAAATCACAGCATTTGCACATTCATTCAAATAGCCTGATGATATTTGCCAAGAAACCTTATCCGTCCTTTCTTGGTGTTGAACTATAACAAGGTTAATCCTAAAACAGCTATGAAATTAAACATCTCTTCACACTATTAATTTTAAATATCTAAAAAAAAGTGCATCATTTTCTAAATAAAGAAGAGGTACAGAGGAATTGTTCAGTGATTGAATGAAATCTCCACGTGGGGCTCGGCCTTGCCACGGTAAACACTGGTAAAGTAAGCCAATGAGCGTTGGGAACACCCACGTGGGGCTCGCTGACCGTTCGTTGATTGGACAGTGTAGTCAGCACAAAGCTCCGCACGTCAATCAAGCAGGCTACAACTGCTGTGTGAGGTTAACCCTTTCCTGGGAACAGGGAGTGATTGAGAGTGTGAAGAGCTGTGTGGTGGCTGTATCAAGATTCAGCGGTTTTCTTTTTTCTCCTCCCCACAAAAACCATCAATGCATTGAGAAATCCTACATTTCCTCCCCAATTAATCCTTGTTGATATAGAAATAAATATACTTTTTAAGCTAACTTTACTGCAATCGTCCTGCTCATTTCAAAATGTCAAAAATGAATCATGACCACAGGGAGCTGACAAAACAAGAAAAGACAGAAAACATCTAAATCTGAGACAGCAGAACCCACAGAAATACAATAGTGCTGCAACGTTTGCATGGGTAAATACTGAATATGCGCATTGTTGTTACCTGGAAAAGGAGAATAATTCTGGAGAAGAAGGGAGAAATGATGGAAAAAATTGGTATTCTGGTGGCACGACCCCTTTGGCGGGGCTCATAATTAGAGAGAGAGATATTGAAAAAGCAATTTCTGACAGTGGAAATCACAACCTGCCAGAGGTGGAGTTGGAAAATATAGATGGGTGTGTGTGTTTGTGTGAGAGAATGTGTGTGTGTGTGTGTGTGTGTGTGTGTGTGTGTGTGTGTGTGTGTGTGTGTGTGTGTGTGTGTGTGTGTGTGTGTGTGTGTGTGTGTGTGTGTGTGAGAAAGAGACAGCGAGGAAACACAGAGGGGTGAGGGAGGTAGGGAGGGGAAAAGGGAGGGAGGGAGGAAGAGAATAAAGGATGAAGGACAGCAGGGGGGTGCTAAGAAAGACGAGCCAGTAGGAGGGTTAGAGATTGAACGAGAGGGAGAGTGCACACGGGTGATGAAAAAAAAAGTGTGTGTATGTGTGCGTGTGTGCCTTGTGCATGTGTGTGTTGAGCAGACAAGTGAGGGAATGAAAACGAGAGAAGGGTGAGGGGAGCAAGTGGGGAGAGTGGAGAGGGAAGGAGAGAAAGAAGGGAGTAGAGAAAGAAAGAAAGATTTTATTGCCATTTTTTCCCATGAATTTTAATGCACAGCGCTGGTCTCCCCTCCCGGATTCTGGGATCACATTTATTAGAAGAAAAAAAAAGTCATGAGGAATGCAGTGCTTTGCAGTCTGCTGCTGCACGGGGAGATGTTTCGTGTGTGTGTGTGTGTGTGTGTGTGTGTGTGTGTGTGTGTGTGTGTGTGTGTGTGTGTGTGTGTGTGTGTGCTTGCTGGGCGGCGGGGTGGGGGTGGGGGTTGGGGTGAGGGTGAAGGTGGGGATGGGGGTGCACAGGATGTATGAGGCTGCGTTACTGAGGGGAGGCATAATAATATAGATGATATAAAATGATAAGTGAAGGACACACATAATTGCTATTGGCAGGTCAGATGACGGAGTGTGCTTTAGGTGTGTGTGTGTGTGTGTGTGTGTGTGTGTGTGTGTGTGTGTGTGTGTGTGTGTGTGTGTGTGTGTGTGTGTGTGTGTGTGTGTGTGTGTGTGTGTGTGTGTGTGTGTGTGTGTGTGTGTGTGTGTGTGTGTTGGCCAGGTTCCAGTGATTAAATACACCATGGTGCCCTTCTCTCCTCCACAGAGACTCAGAGCAACGGGACATCAAAGTGGCCCCACAAAGGGACAGGACACAATGGTCCTAACGTTACAGGAGCTTTTGGGGTTTTAGCTCGTTGGTGTGAGGCTGTAAAGAGACAATTCTGTCTACCGCATGTTTGTGCAACTAAACACAAGCATGCTCACCTACACACACCTATGGCTCCCAGTGAAAAGGGCCTGAGGGAGCAGCATCGTTTTTCAATCACAATTTAAGGCGAGGTGAGGGAACAGCATACAGTACGCAAATTATCCCCATGCATCAAAACATCAGGAGGGAGTGGTTTTAAAATGAGGTGAGGAAAACAAGTTTCATTCCCACGGAAACTTCATTCCTACGTGGTTGCCAACAGTGATTCATGTGTCAAACTGTGACGTTGATATTAGCACTAAATGATGCCCCAATAACACCGGACAAGCTCTACTGGACAGATATCCATTCAGGGAGATGAAATATCACATCTTTTCTTCTGTTCATTGAAAGGCAGCACAATGAGAGCAGTCATTACAATGTTTTGCCGGATCAATAAGCTTCACTTGTCTCCGGCAGTTGTAGGATGTATACTAAAATCCCATCAATACACTTTGAGGTGCAGGAAAGGAAAGTAAAAGCCAATAAAAGAATTGCCAGTTTTGTCAGTTCTGAGTGTTCTTTTAATACCAGTGATGAAGGCCAAATCTAAATGACCACTTCAGTGTATTTCCACTATTATTACATGTACAATAGGGTTTGATTTGAGAGATATGTTCACTGACACACATCACATCAGGTTCAAAGAAGCAAGCTTTATTTCTAGACATGCAATTTTGCAACAATCACACCAGAAGGAGGCCATCATACACATAGTAGGGTAACCATTTCCTCCAATAGCAATTGCCTCTACAGACCACAATGTTGGAGCTATGTTGCAATTTGAAGACTGTGACAAAAACATTTGATATAATATAGAAAAACCCACATGCTAATACTAAGTTGAAAACATATAGGAATGCAAGTTCATAGCTTTTTTTTTTTCGGATAATAACTAACCGATCTTTTAAGAGGACATATTCTGCTCATTTTCAGGTTCTTATCTGTATTTTGTGTCTCTCCTGGGACATGTCTCCATGCTTTAATGTTCAAGAAGCTCTTTATTTTTCTCATACTGCCTGTGCTGCAGCTCCTCTTTTCACCCTCTGTCCGAAACCAGAGCCCAGTCGGCTCTGATTGGTTAGCTGGCCGGCTCTGTTGGGATTGGTCAACCGCTTAGAGATGTCCCGCCCCTTAGCCTATCACGTACAATGTGTTGGAGCGCTAGCCAATAGAAGCGTGAGTGTTACCTAGTGATGTCACATTAACATTGACACAGGAAAGAGACGGCATCAATAAAGACACAAGTAAAAACGGTCTTAAGTAAAGTGGCAAGAACACAAAACTAAAATAGAACAAATTTTAAAAAAGGAAACGTTCAAAGCAGAAAAAAGTAGCAGCATTTCAAAAATGAAGAGGAACAAATAGGAAGTAAAATCCAAAGCGATTCACATAGACTTCAAAAGCAAATACATATGGGAGCAATTTGGGATTAAGTATCTTGCCCAAGAACATTTTAACTATAGGGGTTAGGGATCTAACCTCTGACCCTCTAAATTGTAGACACTCAAGCTCCAAAACGTACCCATGACCCTCACACACATGAGAAGAAATCTCCCTGAAATATGAATCTGTGACCCTCGCCAAGGACTCCAGTTAAAGAGCAGATTTTCCCTTTAGTTCTAAAGTTCATTTTTGTTAAACTAAAAAGCTAAACTAAAAAGAAATCCCTCCCAGGGGAGACAGGATGACGCTGGAGGAAGGTGCTCTGTTTCGAGTCATAAACTTCTGGTTTTGTGGTAGTAGCTCCCCACCCTTCCCTGCCCCCTCCACCGCTCGTCAATTTCTCTAGTGCCTCTGGGACGGGGTTGAGAATGGCTCCTACCCAGCGTGGGTTTGAGTGACAGGAAGACAAGGCCACACTGTTGTCCCCCCTCCTTCACCCCTTACCGTCACCTCACTTTGCCCCCACCCTCTCTTCCCCGTCCCTCATCAGACAAGCTGGGTGTCAGCGCAGAGACGGCACTGTGATTTATTGGTCTCTGCTCCTCTGGGAGTCCCCCCCCCCTTAAAACACACACACACAATTTCAACCCCTCCCTCACAACACCCTCCATTTTTCCCATCCCCCCCACCACACACACACACACCCCCATCAACCCCCTCCCCTTCTGTCCTCTCCTGCTGTATGGCCCCTGGGGGAAAGAAGGGGTAATGACCCACATCAGCAGCAGCTATGCTCACATGCACTCACACACCCACACACACACACACACACACAGCTCACACACACGCACACACACACACACACACACACACACACACACACACACACACACACACACACACACACACCTCCTCTCCTCCTTGCAGGCGGATACAAATAAATACCCCCTGTGACACACATTGGAACACGTATGCTCTCATAAAACAGACGCTGACACATTTACGCCCACAGGCATGTGTGTGTGTGGAGACTCAGGAATTCGTAATGCTGTTGCTCAAAAGTCTCCTCCACCGAAGAGATCAATACCGCTCAATGTTCTTCTGTGGTATTTACGTAATAGTTGTTTGTTTTTTTCTAAATAAGACACTGTTTTCATCATAACCCAGTGTAACCTCAGATAGAGGGAACGTACACCTTTCCTTTTTTTGTACACTGGCGTTTTGTTCTTTATAAAACAGAACAATGGGATGGTGTGTGTGAGCCTGCAGGGAAGTGGAATAACAATCACCCAAATATCTTTAAATGCATCAGCTTGCACAATTTGGCTAGAAAAACAAAATAGCTTTTCACCCTCCGACAGGTAATTATTAAGCAAAAGGACTTTTAGAAAATAGATCCCATGGTGTCTTGTCACAAGAAGATAACTTCATATGGGTCAGAGGACTTCATAGATAACATCAATTCGATAGTTTTGTCTCCAGTCCCCCCATCTCTCCGATAAATCTCCTTTAAAACATTGCACCTGTTAAACTACATCCTGTGTCAGTGTCCTGCAATACTTATAGGATCACAACAGGCTCTTATTCTTACACATAGGTGAGAAAACTGCATATTTTCATTGGTTAATTCTAAATTCAGGGGGAGTGAAGACGTTACATTTGGGCATTGACTTGCAAATGCTGTGTGTGCTGTCACTCACACAGCAGAGTGATGCTCTCCTGCTAAAAAAAAGTGTGCTGTTGCTTCTACAGGTTTCCTCTTTACATGAGTGCTGGAGAGAGAGCAGGTCAAGTGTTAATTTGTGTGTTAAAATAGGAAGGAGAATACATGAATTAACTCTGCAAACAAAGGAGGAAAGTAAATGTAGTAGCGAGTTAAAGGATCTGTTGGGTGATTACAGAGATTGCTTCAAAATTACATAAAATAAAATAACAACGTGAGATAAGATAAAAAAAATGGAACTTTATGTATCCCGAGGAAATGGTTGTGCAGCAGTAGTTGCAGGGCAAAGTAGATAAAAATGCAAAACAAGAGTGAAAATACAAAATATCAACAAAGATGCATGTATAAAAACATAGAATATCATAAAGAAAATATCTAAAAATGGATAAAGAAATTCAACAAAATGGAAAAATATACAAACAATCGTTTTGCAGGAGCAGTTGCAGTACAACGTAGTACTTCATCAGCTACTTGATGTGGTACTTCAAACCTGACAAGATTTTTTTGGTAGACTTCAGAATTAGTTTGTTTCTGGTATGCAGAAATAAAGAGTGAAAATACAAACTATCAAAAAGAATGCATATATAAAAATATAAAATATTACAGAATTATCAACGAAACGATACCCAAATAAACCAGAACTCAAAAAAATGTCAACTATCAAAAATCAGGAAAGCAGCTATCAATACAATATAGTCAAACTCACGTTTATGGTTGAAAATGTGTATATAGCACTACAGCCAGAGTGAGATGTTAAATAATTGAATGACCTCTGCCTGGAAACTGTAAGGTAAACATGAAAGGGATCAATAAATTGATATCTGCTTCCCAGACAAACTCCCATATCAAAACTCAAACACAGTGTTGATGCAGAGCCTCGTGTGGGTTTAACCTGAACACACACAAACACTGCATTACACTGCCACCTGCTGCCCAACAGCAGTATTGCATGTAGAACACACTAAAACTGGTAGGATAGTAGATATTTAATTCCTGTCTTATCCGGCAATTGTTATATAGTTGATGTATGTTAATTGGGGGAAATGTAGTGCTTTGTTATGTGATTTGTTATCCAGTGATGGGCTAAGAAAAAACTAAGCGATATTCAATTTACCTGCCGTTGTACAATCCAGGAAACAAAGCACTACATTGTGTGCTCTTGTGAACAAACATCAAACTAATTCTGACAAACAGCGCTTCATTGTTCCTGCAGACTCTTTAAATATTCACCATCTACTTGTTTGCGTCTTTCCAACTAAACTATTTCTAGTAATGGGAAAGCAGTGTGTTTGAGGATAAATGCCAAATAAGACGCCATTTTCCGCTAGTAGCCTGCAGTTACAACGTTGAACCACACGGTGTCGCCAATATACTGTCAGTGCTAAACTCTCAGGATTATTTTATGTGTGTAGCTAAAGTGCATGTGATAATTAATAGTACATATTAATAATGTATGTATGCCTGCTCAGCACACACAGGTGCATAACATTATTTCCCATGGAGATTAATGTTCACACTCACAAGTAAATAATGACTTTCTCACAGCTGCTTTCAAAAACAAGAAGACCACTGTGGTCCATGGGGGGGGGGTTTACTAAAAATAGCCATAATTCAGCTATGTTATAGGAGGAAAAACATAATTAAATCTCAACTTGTACCTTTACTAGTATCATTCACCCAAATGGTGCTTGTGGACAGAGCCATAAAAACCTGAATTTAGTTTTATATAAATGATGTATACTGCTATACCACCCAGTCAGACCATAATATTTCCCCATATTCACCCCAATATTTATTAGGTAGCCTCATAAAGGTTTACCACTTTGCTGTTCTTATATTAATTTATGGGTGACGATTAAACCTGCCTTTGTTAACCTAAATATATTTCAAGTGAAGATGTTTCTCTAATAAAGAAAGTGCTTTCAGCAGCTGTACTGGTTTAGTAAAGTTAGCTTGAACTAGCTACGGTGTCTAAAATACATTTGTTTGATTACCTAGTTTATAATTCATGTGATTATTGAGGTGGTTAAGATCGTATTGTCAAAAATGAAATGCAATGCAAATGTGAATCACCATCTTCTTCTTCTCTCGACAAACCAAGGACTCAAAACGTAAGTAAGATTTCATTTTTAACAATGTGACCGTAAATGACGGCAAACATTCGATGGGTTATGTGTTTTTTCTATAAAGGCTTTTTGTTGATTGCATGAAGTCACTTGCCATTAACTTTGAGAAAAACAATTCATATTTTTCAAACTCAGCCCCTGTTGACAATACATCAGGTAATCGTGCAGGTTTATGAGAACAATCACAGTAAGCTCACCAAACTAAACCAGAGTGGCTGAGGTGATGACATTTTAAACTCTGGTGATACATTTGGATATTATTTATTTTGTGCTGATTATTTTTGCTCTGTATATTAAATCTTAACCAGCAAAGTTTCTAGCAACATTAGGAATCAGATGAATATAGTTGAGTAAAAAGAAGTTGTGCAAAGCATCACAAAACTGACAACTCCTCACATTTTGACTTCACAGTGTTTGAGTAAAGGTTGTTGGTCCTTGCAGAAAGGACCTAGTTGGTAAAAAATCTGGCTACCCCATTTTTGTGCAAGTGCTGTATCATTTGGTCAAAATGAGGACTTATGAAGCCATACTGTTTGCCTCATGACAGTCTAAGAAAAGCAACACCTTTACCATTTAATGCTTTATTTACAATAGTTGTTTACAATGTAATCAGAAAACTCAGCAACGTATGCAAAGTCTAATCCTTTGTTTGTCTGTCTTTAAACACTTCACCTTCTTATTACTCAAGTTGTTGTGTTCCTTCTCCTCCTCCAGTTCTTATTTTCTAGCTCTTTCTCCTCCAATATGAACCATCTTCTCCCTCTTGGCCGGCAGCTTGCACACTAACGTTTTCCCTGCCTTCATTCACCATTCCCTCTGCCTCTCTGCAGATTTCTGGCACAGGAAGGCATCTTGTATTTTCCAGGGGAGACCAGCTGGCTGAGGAGCAGACCCAAGCCTCCCACTTCCCCTTGTGGTCCTTCTCTCTGCTGCAGCTATAACGACAATGATGCATGGATAGCATAGATAATGTAATTTCGAGTCCAACTAGTATCAAGTAAGAAAAGCTAGAGTAATTCCCAGCACATGTATGGGATTTAACACCAGCAGAAAATATGTTATTAACTATGTAAACAGGAGTGTTAAATGACAAGTTCAGACTGATATACAGCCCCCTCGTACCTCACTGGGGGTGTGTGAGTGTGTACTCAAAGCAGCTGATTTAGTATCTAATCAGACGTTTTAGTTTGGCTTCCACAAGAATGTAGTAAATGTGTCATTTAGGAAAACATGTTGGTGTTTGCGAACAACCATCTCCAAACTGTGAAAACGCAGAGTCAGGATGTGTGTTTGAGCTCCATGATGGGTTAAATCCACACACACGTGTTATGTTAGACCCATATCTCCTCTGCAGCCACACAGGATAATACATAACTCTGTGCAACCTAAATGTGGAAACTTAAACATAACATTATAAAAACCTTAAATGTGTGAGACACATCTCTTCCTCGGCGGATGAGATGGGTGGTCCCTGCAGGGGCCCGCGCATACGCTTCACGGTACGTCACTATTAGTATGCCGTGCTCTTGTGTAAACACACGGCAGCAACACAACTCCACCTTTCCTGATTATCATTCTTGTGCATTAATAACTGCAGCTTGCATTCATCCGCGTGGCCCAAACTCCACGGTGCATTTCCCCTTGAAATGACATCACCGCCGCCTCAGACAGGCCCTCAGGCTGTTTCCCAACAGAGGCCCTGTCACACACGGACCCTCGCGACGTGCCCGGGGTTTGTTTACCTCGCTACTATTCCACAGCGGGACACGTTTCCCCCCTCAATCATAAATCCATAAAGTCTTACAGGGAGCGTCGTGAAGCCCCTGGCCGAGGCGAGAGGAATGGTGTATGAGTAAATACATAAATATATAAATCCCTCGTCGGGGTCACTGGTGGTAGTGGTGAGGATGGCTAGTTGCCAGATAAGCTGCTGCTTCTCTCTCTCTCTCTCTCTCTCTCTCTCTCTCTCTCTCCCCCCCCCCCCCCCTGGGCTCCATGGAGAGAAATGTGCCATTATTCAGCGAGGCCCCCACAGTCGGGCCCCTGAGCATTGAACTGCTGTCCAAGACAACATGCAAAGGCCAAGAGACTGGAGACGAGAGGGCTTAGGATACCTCCTCTGACTGTTTATGACCAACTTTATACGGCCAAGCTGCTCCTGCCACACTGCCTTCCCATCACTGTTTCTTTATTTCCACCCAGTCTCTGCCAATGAGAGTGAAACGTCTGCAAAAAACCCTGGCTGTGTGGGTCTACCTGCATTTAAACTGGACTGATTTCTCTAAAGTCAGTCAAAAAGTAATTGTCTAATGCTCCTGGGTCTGCAGACACTCTGGTGTTTCAGTTGGTTCTCCCTAATTGTCTAGGGACCAAAGATATCAGCCATTATGAAGACACCAGAACAGACCTTTGAAATGAAGTGTGATTACACTTACTGCTACTTTCTTGGGACCAACAGAGCGTCCCCGTAAAAGACTAGGATATTTTCTGTGATCTACTTGAGATCGGACCAGGATCAAGGGCTCAAAAAACAGTGATATTTCAGGGATTGAAATTTCTTGCTGTTTGATATTATCAGAACTTATGTGATATAAGTCAGATACTAGTTTGGCATTTAGCCCAATATCACAAATCACTACTAACCTCAGTAGGGCTTTTCAATCTGTACAGCATACTAAACCCTTTGTGCTCGAAGAGACAGAAAGACTACAGGACTACTACATTTATATCATGCATTAAGGCTCAGACTGACCTCCAGCTGGATATTTCACACACACACACTGTTGTGTGATTTGTTTAGCAATCACTCCCTCCATGTTACTGTCACTTCTTGAGAAAATATCAACGATTCTCTCATTCTTTGATGGCGAATGAAAATCAGATGATGATCTCTGAAGTCAACGAGGGACAAAACATCGGTTTGCAATCTCTCACGCAACGTCTGCAATAAAATCCAAGTCTTATTTATCCAGTTGTAATCTCACTGCTTCCCAAACACACATATTTTGACTTGAACCCTAATATTTGAACGATTTTTCATAAACAGAACTCGCACGGACAAGTAACCTCGCAACTGTTTATGCAGAAAGTGTTTATATAAAAAAAGGTTTTAGAGACAAATGCATGTGTTGGGAAGTAGAGAGCAAAGGATTGACTAAATGAGACATTTTCCCAAACAAGTCAGGATAACTTTGGGTGAATAATTGAGATACAAAGGATATTTCTAATTGTGAAATATTAATTTGAGCCAAAATAAGTGTACATTTCGTCACAAAGACTCCCACACAAACTGTCTGCTGTCCGTAGGAAGATGTTTCCAGAGGAAAGAGGTCTGATAGGATTTTTGGCTAGCTGACTTTTTCACTCTGGGGAACAGAGGTGTAATATGAGAACCTAGACTCATGATTAAAGGATTAAACAGGAAAGAAGGGGATGTTTTTGTAGGTCATTGGTCAAGACAGAGGGTTGTTGTTGTTGCAAAGTTTTTAGACCACATTACCATCCTTCATATAAAGCATTGAATGGTTTAGGCCCAAAATACATTTCTGATCTCCTGCTAAATTATGAAGGTCTTCTGGGACGGGTCAGCTTTCTGTCCCCAGAGTCAGAACTGAACATAGAGAATCATTTATCATGCTCCAGATATCTGGAACAAACTCCCAGAATCCTGCAGGTCCGCTGCAACTCTGATTACTTTTAATCCAGGCTGAAGTCTTTTCTTTTTGTGCTCTTAATTGAACTATTCTTATCTCACACTGCACTGTAACTTTGAATCATGAACTTAATACCTATGTTGTTCATGTTTTATCTCTTTGCCATTTAATGACTATTTTCTTAATCCTCTTAATGTCTTTCATTTTCGTAGAGCACTTTGAATTGCCTTGTGTTGAAAGTTGCTTTATAATTAAACTTGCTTTGCTTTCATTTATCAAAAAAAGAAATTATATTTTAAACAACAGCTTTTCTAAAAAAAACTACACATTCAAACAAGTTTACGAAGGGCTTCACATCCCTATGCAAAGTATGGCATCATATTATTCATGTTAATTGCAATTTCTGTATTTTACAAGAGAGATTTAAGACTTTTGTCTGTGATGAGGAAGCCAAGGCAATCTTAAAACGTCTTAACGCATGCAAAGCAAATTCATTATTTCATGTGAGACAGAACTGTACTTCAAAAACAAGCCCCCAGAGTACTACAGCAGTGATGTTAAAGGTAAAAGAAATATTATGTGAATATTTCTTAAATATTTCTTTAATGAAAGTCAAGAAAAGCAAGTAAAAAAAACCCTGAAAAGCCCAAAAAAATTCAGAGGAGTTTTGTAATTATGTGCAAAGGATAGTCCAAGTAAAATATACTATGCAATAGTGAGTAAAATTGAGTAACAAAGACAGAAAACTGACAGTAAAGTGTTCTTGTGTACCTGTTGTTAGAAACACATCTTAACTGTAAATGGAATTGACTTGAATATCCTCTGCAAAATCTACTTCGAATTTCTGCATGGAAATTGTTACCTAGCTTTTTCTAAGTAAATGTCACTCCAAATTTTTTTCAGTGTGGAGCACATCTGTTTTGTGCATAACGCAAACATCACAATGATGTACTTGCATGAAAACAGTGACTATCTCTCTTAGAAATGTGCAAGGAAACTGAAACGAGCTGCATATTGGAAGGGTGGATTTAGAGATTAGAGAGTGGCTAATCTCTGGTTGTATCATCACTTTCACCTTATCAGCAGCTGAGGATGTACTGGATAATAAATTCTACCTTAGAACTCCTGGGCCCTTCAAACAAACTACAGATGACCCCTGAGAGAAGAGGTCAAAGGTTAGTATCCTCATCATAGTCGTGCTCATCCTCACCTCCCTCCGTCACAGTCTCCCACAGCTGAGTGGTGTAATTATAATCACCGTAAAAAAAACACTTAATCACGGCTGTGGAGAGGAGATGTTGTAATCACAGGTTTAGGGTCACTCTAGTCTGTCATCAATAATTATAGTAGAAAGATATACTCATAACATCAATTTGAGTAAATCCAGGGATCAGTTCCAAACAGCTGCAGGTTAGTGGGATGGAAAAGGTAAAAATAAATGCTCTGGGGAGTCAATTGAGGAAGAGGGAACTGGGATGTTGTCTATTAGGAAACACACGTCCTGTTCCGTCTGAGATGTCAACACTGTAACTGTGCAAACATGAGCGTTTTGGTGAAGTAGAGTCGTTTACTTACCTGGGGAGTAATGCTGACAAACATTGAGGTGAAGATGTGCCTGAATTGATGTTAAATCCGGCAGAAATGTTCCTGGAAAACTCTTTTAAAACGCTATTAGTGTCCAGTTGATTGTTAAAATATGTACTGTCAGTATTAGCCGCCTAATTGAAATGCTATCTGCGTGTCTAACACAGTGAATCTCAGTAGGTTTTCATGGCAGAAATATTAAAAGTGATCATGAAATTATTCCCTCAGCACATAATACTAAGAGCAGACAGTTCATCAGATATGAGTCCTGTGGGTTTAATTATAAAGTAATATTCATACTGTTCAAATTACACAAGGCCTTGACACTGGCTGACAAAACTGCATTAATAGTGTTGGTGTGTGTGTGTGTGTGTGTGTGTGTGTGTGTGTGTGCGTGCGAGGGTGTGTGCGTGTGTGTGTGGAATAGGAAAGGTAGTTAATTAGTGCGCCTCTTTTCAGAAGCGATAGTTTTGGCTAAGCAGAAGTAGCTACTGTCTATAATAGGAAGAGAAAAAACAACAGGGACTGGCTGCTCGTTTCTGGAGGCATTTTAATTGCTAGAATGCAGCGCCAAGCTAAAAATGTCCCCGCTGGCCTCCAGCATGAGAAGCTGCACTCTGTAACACCTCCGAATCAATGCTGCAGAATCATGTTAACTACCCCACTGATCTGAAATACAAGGCACTTCAACGGGGAGCACTTAATAAAACTAGACTTTCTTTTAACTTTTACTTTCATAAACGTTACTGAAGTGAGATAATGAGCACATCTGAGTCCAATCTGCAAATGTTTCAAAATTCATCACATGAAGAAATCACTGTGGGTTTCAGCAAAGTCAAATGTGCCTCTATTCACTAATCTGTGTTCATATCAGTATATTGAGCCTCTACTGGGACATGTCTCCATGCTTTAATGTTCAAAAAACTCTTTATTTTTCTCATACTGCCTGTGCTTCAGCTCCTCTATTCACCCTCTGTCTGAAACCAGAGCCCAGTCTGCTCTGATTGGTTAGCTGGGCGGCTCTGTTGTGATTAGTCAACCACTTACAGATGTCCCGCCCCTTAGCCTATCACGTACAATGTGTTGGAGCGCTAGCCAATAGAAGTATGAGTGTTAGTGATGTTATTGTGTTACAGAAGTAAACAAAGGAGTCCAAAGGAGGCGTTTCAGACAGGGGGGAGTGTGGGAGAGGAATTATAGGAAAGGTAAATCCCCAAAAAGTACAATAGGGCCTCTTTAATCAATATGTCCAGAGGGTCCTAATGAGTCTTAATGCCCACTGTTGAGCATTAAGGGCCTTTCTGTGAAGCAGCTTCCCCCTTCAAGCGCTGAAACGGCATGTTAACAGTTCCAGCTCGATGAAAGCCACAAAATAATAAAGTTAAATTCATCACAGGCTGAGGAACAAGAACATGCCTGTGCTTCCCATTGACCCACTTCTAATCGTGTAAACCAGTCCAGCTCTCCTTCGAATCTATTTTAATTTTACACCCTGACTCTCTCCACGTCTTACATTCACTCTTCCTCTTTGTCCGTTTCTACAGGGGCTTCAAGGACACACTGCCCTGAGCATGAATCTACTTACTCCCTGATTCACCTGACGGTTACTCCCACTAATCCTGCCTTTACTCCAACTTCAATGCCATTAAATTGATAAGCTATTTCCAATCTGTCACACACTGTTAAACAAAGCAGAGAGGAAGTGGAGGAGGAAACAAGAAGTTGGAACGTACCAGAGAAAACAAATATTCATTATTTTACAAGTTAGCTTTCATAGCATCCCAGATTTTCTTTTGGCATAACGCCTGTTCCACATTCTCCTGTTTCTTGTCCAGTTTTGAAACCATAATGGCTGCCGCCCACAGGGACACTGACCAAAGTGGGCTGAACGGTCAGAATATAACATCCAGCGCCGTCCACCGCAGCATCCGAACACTGGCAGTCGAGTCTTTTCCGTCATGCTTTTCTGCTTCCAGCCCTGAGGTTTCTCACAAAACCACTCATCTGGAGAGCCACTTCCCAGCAGGCTCCGGGTCATTCACAGAATATCCTCCCTGTGGACCGAACCATTGATGATTTGTGAGGGTTTTTCTAAGGACTGATCTACTTCTGTCCGCCAAACAGACATACCACATTCTTGGCTTAAAACCGCAATATCTAACCTTTCATGAAAGATCACAAGCTTTGCTGAATATGATTCAAAATAACCAACAGGATGACATGAGATATGGAGATAATGAGCTCATCTTCAGTGAAATGGTTTCCACTCCAAGTATTTGTTATGATTTGTAAGAGCAAGTTTAACATGCACTACAAATATTCAACAAACCAAATGATTGTGTTTCTTCCTCTCGTTCTATTTCTTTTCATAACTGCCAAATTGGTTCTTTACCAAAAGAATGAAACACAAATCAAAAGTTTGAAGCTACAAAAACCACTTATTTGATATTAAAGTTGACACATAATGCTAATTTTCAGGTTCATATTTATATTTCGTGTCTCTTCTGTGACATGTTTCCCTGCTTTATTGGTGGAAAAGGTTTGTATTTTTTCTCATACTGTCAGTTTCTGTGCTCAATCTGAGTCCCCACGACAACTCAAGGCCAAATATCGCCAAGATTAATAACTCCTACATTATTTTTCCCAGTATGTCATACATTCATAACATCCAAATGGTCTAGTATTGAGGATTGTTCATACAAAAAGGGTGGAGATTTTTTTTCAGACAATAATATGTCATCAGCTCAGAGATACACATTTTTAAAGGGCCCCCATGATGCTCACTTTCGGGTTAATATTTGTATTTTGTGTCTCTACTGGGACATGTCTCCATGCTTTAATGTTCAAAAAGCTCTTTATGTTTCTCATACTGCCTGTGCTGCAGCACCTTTTTTCACCCTCTGTCTGAAACCAGAGCCCAGTCTGCTCTGATTTGTTAGCTGGGTGGCTCTGTTGTGATTAGTCAACCCCTTAAAGATGTCCCGCCCCTTAACCTATCACATACAATGTGTTGGAGCGCCAATATAAGCGCAAATGTTTCAGGCAGGAGGAAGAGAAATTCTGGGATTTTAGCCTTTGCAGACCATTTACATGCACACAAACCAATATATCACACAACAGAAGGAAAACCCCAAAAAGCATAATAAGGCCCCTTCAAAACTTTGTGCAGCTGTGTCCTGCTAACACGTCCCGCTCTGTGAGGCAAGTGATGAAACTAAAGAAAGTGGAGCACATATCCAGTCAAAGAGATCATATTTTGATAAGAAGGTAGTGAAATAAATGTGTAATGCTGATTATTTAGTGACCAAACACACAGGAATCTATCCACCCACTGCAGGTAGAGATCTATCTCATCAGCCTCATTAACCCTCAGGCAGAAAGAGGATGTGATGTGTGTGTTAAAGCAAGCCTTTCAGATGGATAGTGTTTACACCCAGGGGCGGATATGCTGTTTAGCATGCTGGTTACCATAGAGATCATCTTTCATAACGTAATAAGGTAAATTAACTGTTACACCTTAAGGATAATGTATTCAGCCATAATATGCATCTCTGGAGGAATTAATGAGAAAAGCGTTGTACTCACATATTGTAAATCACCCTGAGGAAGAAGCAGCTAAAAGGGTGAATAGTCACGTAAATAAAACATCCCTAATGTTCCCGGGTGTTTTGACATCACGGTGAAAAGTAGCCCCTCGTGTGCAACAGCTTTCACAACGTGGGAGTGAGTAATATTGTTTTAAATGAGGGGTGACAGTGGTTTCGTCCCCACGAGTGCAATGTTTATTTCGCTATAAATATATGTTTATTTTTACGGTATAGGATTCATTCTCCTGCCTCAATGAGACAGCAGGCAGGTCCCAATTAACCCCTCCTGATTCTCAGCTCTTGGTTGAATTATTCTTTATACAGAAATGTCTAATGCAGGAGAAAGAAAGTCATGTCATGAATCACTTAACAGAGTCTCCAGAGGCAAAGCTGTAAGTCTATAAGCATTGCGGTTCAAGAAGACTGAAAAAATTGACGTGAATTCGTCTCTAAAAAATGCTTCGGAACACTGAACATGTTCTTACCCAATCTTCTGTGATGGATATTGAATTACAGATGTGACGACCCCAGCCAGACTCCTCCCTGTAGTGTGTTACCTAACAATTCTCCTTTTTGTATTTGAAGGTGACACTTGATACCGAGCACCTGGTCGCTGCACTGCCGGGGTTTAAAGCCCTGCTCCGGAGAGTCTCCATCTCTCTCTTTGCTGGCCTACTCCTTCCTGAGAGCAGCTACCTGTTTTGTCACTTGTTTGGCATTGTCTTTGTTTTTGGCATACATGACTTTCCACTACATCATGCTCACTCATCCACACTTACACTACTGACATACAGATTGTTAGCTTTGGTTTAGTTTATTTAGTTATAATAAAAACACCTACTCTCTTACCTCGTGTTCGTTTCCCATTATTTTGGTCATGGCCAACAACCAGACGGTGACAACCTAACGTCCGAGAGAAGGATTGATTTTACTCACTATTGTTACGTCGCACACCATCCTCTTTTGAGATCAATAAAGATTATTCTGCTTTGTAAAATATTGCCTGTGGGAATGATTGCTTAACAAAGAAAATAAATCCCTGAATGTATAGCGTTAGGGTCAGCTTACTGGATCAACCACAGTAAGGTTGACAAGACAAGGTTTCTGACAGTGACATTATCCAAACATAAAACCTATACAACATTTTCTTTACTTTCATTGTCGTAGTGTGGATAAAGTTTTCCTAAAAAGATGGATGTTTAAAAACCTGGGAGGAATAACACTTTTTATTTTTATGTTTTGACAAACTGGTTTCGAGAACACATTTCAAGATGTCATTTTGCTGGATTCACTGTGTAATAAATCACCTTCAGATAACAACCACTAAATCAAACTGATAGTGTCATCCACACCTTGTTGCAACACTGATTCCAAGAATTTCTGGCTTGTGGATTCAATTATCTTAATTTAACACCATTAGAAATGAAATTACAGTGATTACAGTGAACTCCCAAAGAACATTTTGAAATGTCAATGATGCAACCACGTTGTTTATGACTTTTCATTTCTTAAAAAGGGGGAAATTAGGTTTCTGCAGGACATGTGTTTATCATCTCCATCTGAGGACTGTAGATGCGTGACGAAAGGAAATCTTTGTATCAACAATTTAGAGAGTGAGAAGTATACATTTAAACAAAATGACTGAAAGTGGATTATATCTTTATTTAAAATTCTCTGCTTTAGAGCCTATAGGTACAACCTTTATACGAAAAAAGCAAACGATGTGAATCATACCTACAAGTGGACATATAAACAGGAGGTCGAACCAGTGCCGACTTGAAGGCATTAATTCAATAACGCGTAATAACACACAGAGCCACATGAGAGCTAGAAGCAAATGGAGGAGGTGCATCAAGTCTCTGAATTCTCTGCCTTATTTGTGTTATTAGTCTGGCTGCAGTAATATACAGATGATTTAGATGTAGGGGAGGGGGCTCGAACAGCAACCAGATCCAGCTGTTTCTAGTTGTAAATCTGTGTCTTTAATGCGTAGAAGACCCCAGGGACTGAAGTTCACCATGGGATACCCTCCACCCTTATTTAAAGTACCCCAACCTCTCCAATCCCAGCTCAGAGTCAGGGCCTCACAATCACTACCAGGTGAGATTCTCCCCCCGTCTTTCTGCCCCCCGATCAGGTCTGTGGTCTGTCTGATCTGTTGTCAGTCCTTCAGGGCTCTGCATGGCGTACAACAACTGTACCTCGCTCCCAAATTAACCTCATCCATCAACACAGGAAGGGGGGGAAAAGGAGCACAGACGGATCTTTGAAGTGGGAATGGAGCAGCTTCAAAAACACAGTTGGATATGTAAGCCCTTTATCATTACAGCAGCCCCGCCAAGGCATCTGGCTTATGTTTGGACCTGGAATTGGATCCATTCGTGTGGCAACTTCTACAAAAAAAAAAAAAACGCACCGGCCAAGGCACACTGTACAGGGGGAATTAAAAACGCACCTACATGCTAAATAAAAACATACAAGCACATATATATACATCCTTCACACAACATGAAACATGTCTCATAGCATTAGTACAGTATTTGTGGCTCATAGTGGCAAGCAGGAGGGGTGATTGCACAATAACTTTAACAGCGCTGGCATTTCCAACCTTGTAAGAGTAAATAAAGCTTTAAAATAAATTAAACACCATTGTCATTATGGTTCTCTCATCCTTCTTTGATTACACGTATTTGAGAAGTAAAAAAACACAATAAGACGAAAGGCCAAATTGCGAAATTACTTCATTGGCAATATAGTAGTGGTATCAGAAATGAAAGCTATCTGCATCAATGGTTCTGCAGTCCATCTCACACATAAATCAGCCATAAACTCCACAAATAAATCTACGCATTTTTAAGAAAAGCCTCAATACGGAAGCCCTGAAGGTCAAATCCGTTCTCCAAGTGTGCTTTAATTTGTTTTCTCTCTTGTGTTTATGACCTAAAAGTGTTCAAATAAAGGATTTACCCAGATTATCTTTCCTTAATCACACCCGAAAAATGTGTTTCTGTGTAACAGGTGGGAAAATGGTTTTGTGTTGATAGTAAAAACAACATTTCTATATTATAAAAACCTTATTTTCTCACCTTTTCTTAAGTAGTTACCACAGGAGAGGAACAAATTTAGATCAGATGTAGACGTCTTTTCTCATTTGCCTCTCAGGGCTTCCATACGTCATTATTGAGGGTAAATCTGACCCATTTCTAACTTAAAATCTGCCCTTAGTAAACGTCCTTCCCTCCATTCAGATTCAGACTTTCATCCGTGCACACTTGGGCACTGATCCAACATGAAACAGACTTTATCAACGTGCTGTGAGTCATCAGGCACGAACAGCCTGTATAGCCACTTCTAACACACTATGTTGTTTCTCATAGTTACCCAGACCTGTTTGTGCGGCAGTTAGAAAGGTGGCAGAAATGTATCATCAGCATATTTAAGATCATCGGATTCCCTCTGCACCACGGTGTTTGATATACATCCTCTATCAGAGCAGCTTCTGGGTGGTTTGGCAGCTGACACCACTGACTGTTTGTGAGCATTTTTTTTGCCAACAGGGTGACATGATATCTGGAGAAAATGAGCTCATCTACTGTGAACTGGCAGCCGATCTTAAGTTTTTAGTTATAATTTGCAACATAGACAGTTTAAGGTGCACTGAAATGAAGCGATTCAACAAATTGTGCCTTTAAAAACATCTGTAAACAGTCTTCACTTTCTTCCTGTCTTTCTTACTTTGCTTTTCATCACTGCTAACTCATTTGGGTCTCTACAAATAGAAGTTAAAAACATAGAAAAATGGATAAAAATACATGAAGCGATGTATTTGATATCAGCATAAAACCAAGAACTCTTAGTAAGTAACATTAGTGAAATACAACAAAAAATCAACACCCAGATATTCCAATTCCTGCAGTTTTCATTCATTTATCCATTAGGGGGAAACCCAACTCTCACTGACCCATTACACAAAACTTTGTGCAGCTGTTTCCTCCAAACATGGCCCGAAAAACAGATTCATTAGGACACAATGACCCCCAAAAGACAAGTGACAGAACTGCAGAAAGTGGAGCATATTAGAATATGGTGGCACAAAGGTGAATAACATCAGACTTACATTTGTCAGTTGGCACAAACTAACTCTCTCTGTTAGAATGCTCTGTGTATAACTTGCTAAAATCGTGGCCAAAAGCACTCTTTAAGGTGTTCGTGTATCATAGCTTCGTTGTGGGTGTGGAGTCTTTCACTTAATGCAGCTTTAAGCACAAACAACATCAACAAAAATGTAAAAAAACAACAACAATATGCTCCTTTTCCTCTAAAAAGAGAGAAGGAGGTCATCATGGAGTCTTTTAGAGGGCGCTTGGGCACCTGCAGATGTGATGCAGCCCCCTCAGTCAGTCCAGTGGTTGGAAGGGGTGGGTGGGGTGTGAGTGGTTGACACAGGGGGATTGAGGAGGGGGGCTTGGAGGCTGCACGCTACAGACCTGCACCTTAGCTTTCTCCTTCAAACAGGCATGCAAAGGGTTTCTCTCAGAGCATCAGCAGCAGGCGGCCTACAGAGTCAGGACTGAACCTAAACACTGCAGGCTGCACATTTAAAGTAGAAGCCCAAGTTTTGGACACTATCTCACAGGTTTGAGTCTGCAGGCTGCAGCCCCCGCTCCTTATCGTCCGCCCAGTCACACAGGACCAGGAGTGTGTCGGTGATTGTAATGGTTGCTGTTCTCCGAGTCTACGATCTGCAGGCTGGGTTTCCTCTCCGGCTCTTCGCTCTCGGCCGTGTCTTGCCTCGTGCAACGCGGCGGACGCTTCTTAAAGAAGTCCGATACGTAGCGCACCTGCAGAGGAGAGGAGAGGAGAGGATGTTAGATTTAGGCACATGGATTTATACAGGAAATGTTTTATTGTATTTAAACTCAATTTAATCATAGTGTGTTATATAGGTTTTAGTGTATGTAAATGGTCTACAAATGCTAAAATCCCTGTGTTGCCTCCAGAGGGAGTTTTTCTCCCACACGCCCCACCCCTCCTGCCTGAGACTCCTCCATTAGACTCCTTTATTTACATTTGCAACATAATGACATCACTATGTCACATGCTTCTATTTGCTAGCTCTTCATCACATTTTATATTGTAGAACAGGGGTGTCCAAACTACGGCCCGGGGGCCAAATTGTCCATTTTGAATTGGCCCTCAGCTAATTTAAAAAGTCTAATGGTATATGGCCCACACATGAAACTTGTGCTTCCCTTATATTGTACTTATTAAACACATATGTAAACATATATTACACAGTAGTATTTATGAGTAATAAGCCAACTTTTCAAATAAAATTAGTCAATTAAATCTGAAAACTTTTTTCTAACAAATCTTGGTTGATAAAAAAAGCCCAATAACTCATTTGTAAAACACATGTGAAATGTACCCTTCATATTTCCCCTTATTATAAGCAAACTGAGGCTTGTGTTTTAAGGAATGAGCTGCCAACACTTGTAACAAAATAAATTAAACCCTATGTAAACCTTTGAGTTCTGATACCTGCATTTGATTGATTTTGATAACTTATCAATTAACTTACGAACAATATACCTCACCTCTACTGAGGGGCCCCGCCCTTCGTATGTTTTTCTATGTGTGGCCCTCTGTGGAAAAAGTTTGGACACCCCGGTTATAGGCTAAGGGGCGGGACACGGTTGACCAATCACAACAGAGCCGCCCAGCTAACCAATCAGAGCAGACTGGGCTCTGGTTTCAGACAGAGGTTGAAAAGAGGAACTGCAGCACAGGCAGTATGAGAAACGTAAAGAGCTTTTTAAACATTGAAGCATGGAGAGGAAAAAAATACAGATATGAAACCTGAAAATGAGCATAACAGGGCCCCTTTAAAAACGGCACACTTTCATAATGTCTTAGTATCCAATGTTTGTATATTGTCAGTAGTACGTTGATATATCATAGTGGCCTGAGAATCTTTGTGTGGTATATTCCATAGAGACACTGGAAAGATGAACATATTTCAGTACTGATATGTAATTATTTACCGTATGTCAACATGCTGCTGTGACAAAGCAATTTCCCAAAACGAGACCAAAAGGTTAATCTAATTTAATGGGAAATACTTTTCTGACAATGATTGGAATCTGTGAGGGATGCTGGAAACTGAGATTGCAAACGTCTGGACAGCTTTGGGCACAGCTGTTTGGTGACACACTCACACACATGCACACATCTGAGAGGAACACACAGAGAGCAGGCAAAAGCCCTGAAGGCCATAAAAACCCCTATGCCCAGGAGGGGCTCTAATTGCGCACAACACTGTGAAGGCCAAAAGAGCGGGCTCACTTCCCAATTATTCACACACACATGCACAGCCACACACTCGACCACTGCAGGAGTTTCACCGTGCTGACAGTGGCTCACGCTAAGCAGGGAAGAGGCCAAACAATAAAGAAGTCCAGCTGGATGAAGGGAGCAGAGTATTGCATGAGAACCTGCCAGGGTGAGTGTGTGTAGTTTGTGTCAATACACACTTTTCGGCCATCACCTCTCTCTCTCCTCATGCTTTTTTTTTTATCTACATGGACTTTTACTGCCAGACTGAAAAACCCCCCTGAAATAGAGACTCTTCAGAGGTTGCTCAACTTTAAAAAGGGAGTATCACTAACGGAGAGATTTCCATTAAATGTCATTTTTATGATCTGCACCCACCCTTGTTTATTTAACTGAAAGCCAGAAACCACAAGAGACAGACTCAAAGTTAAGATGTCATCAGGTCTGAGGCTTGAGCTACTACACAGAGACTTAAATTCACAAAAATATGAGCATCATTTCAAATGTTGAAGAGGCCCTATTATGCCTTTTAGGGGTTTTCCCTTTCCTGTAGCGTTTATAGGTTTGTGTGCATGTAAATGGTCTACAGAGGCTGAAAGCCCAAAGTTCCCTCCGGGAGAAGTTTCTCCCATTCCCCCCCACCCTCCCTGCCTGAAACCCCTCTCTAGACTCCTTTGTTTTTTCTGTAACATAGTGACATCATTATGTAACACTCGTGCTTCGATTGGCTAGCACTCCAACACAGTGCACGTGATAGGTTAAGGGGCGGGACATCTCTAAGTGGTTGACTAATCACAACAGAGCCACCCAGCTAACCAATCAGAGCAGACTGGGCTCTGGTTTCAGACAGAGGGTGAAAAGAGGTGCTGCAGCACAGGCAGTATGAGAAACATAAAGAGCTTTTTGAACATTAAAGCATGGAGACATGTCCCAGGAGAGGCACAAAATACAATGATATTAAATCTCAGCCTTTTTCTGAGAGCAATCCTCAACACTAGACCAGTACAGGAGTTATGAACGTATGACATGATGGGAAAAGTAACATGGGAGTTATTAAACGTAGCGATGTTTGGCCTTGAGAGGAGTTGTCGTGGAGACTCACATTGAGCACAGCAACAAGCGCTCCCTGCAGCAGCCCCGTCAGCACGTCACTCCAGTGGTGCTTGTAATCAGAGACTCGGGTGTAGCCCACGTACACCGCAAAGGCCACCAGGAAGAACTGGATGGTGGGCCGGAGGAGTCTGGCCCACTTAGCCACGAGTCTCGCCTGCACGTAGAGCTGGAGAGAGAGGAAGAGGAAGAGGAGAGGGGTGGGGTGGGGGGTTTGAGGGGAGGAGAAACAAGATATGTCGTGAGTGCTTTGTCATGTTTTATTTTTTGTAAAATGTATATATTTCCTTCACATATTCTTCAGATTTTTAGATATTTTTGCTTATTTTATATTGTATTTCTCTTACTGTGTTTATGTTTGCACCATTAAACACAAAAGCACATTCTTTTTATGTTCAAAAATGCTTTGCAATAAACCTGATTTTGATTCTAAAACGTTGGTCTGATCGTTGGTCTGATCGTTGGTCTGATCGTTGGTCTGATCGTTGGTCTGATCGTTGGTCTGATCGTTGGTCTGATCACAGCAGAAAAAAAGTTAAGATAATGTGAATACTGTCCAACACATATACTGTATTTACCCTTACGTATAATAATATTTTCTGTTGTGAATGTTAACTTTGATATGTGCTAAAATAGAAAGCTGGTCGTACTGTGATGTTAAAAGCTGGATGATTTATAACTGGAAACACCCCCAGAAAACCCAGTCCATTTATATGAAGCATGATTCTGTCCCTCTATTGCAAACAGTTTCTGGTAATATGTCTTAAATTGGATTTAGGTTTCAAGGTTTCAAGGTTTCATTGGTCATATGCACAGCATATACAACATATATGTTGGCAATGAAAATCTTATGTCCCATGCTCCTCCAACAACTCAACATGCATGGTGCAAATAAGATAAATAAAATAGTGCAAAAAGAGAGAAGAATATTTACAATAACAACAATAAAGATTTGAGGATGTGAAATATATACTTATGTGGAATACATTGAAAGTATTTAAATACTTTACACTGTTGAATGAGGAGGTATGGACAGATGCATATATTATGTATAGCAGATGTGTATGGCAGATATGTATAATATATAGATATGTGTACTACAAACAGATATGTATGGCAGATGTGTATAATATATATGTATGTGTGTACTATAAACAGATGTGAGTGGACATTCACAGAGCTCAGGAGTTCAGCAGTCTTATAGCCTGTGGTATAAAACTGTCCCTGAGTCTGGTGGTCTTGGTCCGGATGCTGGATTTACTGTAAAAATGGTTGAGTTTGAATCAACTTTATGTCTACCATGGACTGAATCCTCTTTTTTGAGGTACTGGAAAACAGCATACGCCAAAAAATTACGGACTTGGCACCAGTACAGTCTTCTCCTGGGTTTTACTGGGCTGCTGTTGAAGGTGCAAACATTGGCAACACACTACAGCACCCCCACCTCCTCACACACTGCAGAACACAGGCTGCATATCACAGCATTTTGTAATATGTGCTTGGCAAAAATGAGAGAGGACTGAACCACGGACAGGCATTGACACTAGTTAGAGATTTTCTTTGGATTTTACTTTGAACTGAACAGTTTTGCTCCGCTTGACGCCCTGCTGTCTAGCACTGGTGCCTGGCTTTTTACACAAAGACATGAGGCCAAGGGTAATGAACTGGATAAGACACAGCACACATGCTTTGCCTTCTTCATTGCTGGAAAGAAGTCAGCAGAGGCCTCCAGATTATTTCCCTCAGTATCCTCATTCTTCCCTTCAACTCTTGCCTTGTCCTTTTATGTCCATAGGCACAAACGGTCTATATGAGCTCTTTCTCTTTCTCAACAATGAGCCCTCGAGTGCAGATCCGAAGTCAAAAGCCTGTTGTAAAATGAGTCCATCTGGGGGGTTTTTGTGCCCGATTCACACTGAGATATCAGCATGGTGATCACATGGAGATGTTCCCATGTTTACAGTCCACAGAGAAGCGTATTTACACTGTGTTTCAGGACTTTCAGTCTTGGATCGAGGCTGTACTTACCGCTAAGAACAACATGCAGTACATCCCGAAAGAGGAGTGACCGGAGTAGAAGGACAATCTGGAGAAGAGACAGAAGCATATCTTAAAGTTTCACGCAGGAAATGTAAACTGTAGAATCCTGTTGGCTTCATTTTATTGCAAAATCTGTTCAAATATTACTCTATTATTAAGTATGAGATAAAGTGTCAATTACATTTGTTTATTTTCCTTTTCATACATATTTATCTCTCAAAGCATAATGACTAATACATACCTAGGTGAAAGAAGTACGCAGATAATTAACTTAGCAATACTACTGTGTAAAAATACTCCGTTGCAAAGTCCTGTATTCAGGAAAGCAATACAAATACTTTAAAATATACTTAAAGTACCAATAATGCAGTACGGCCCATCACTGAATAATATATTTTAAAGTATGGTATTATAATAAGTGTTGAATTAATGTGCTAATCCAAAAAGGTGGGGATTATATGAATTTATAAACTGCTGGGTCGCTTAACCTATAATAATATATCATCATTTATAAGTTGATTTAAGTTTTGCAATACAAACTTTTATCCAAAGAGAGTTATTGCAATCTACCTAAAGATACAAACTCAAAGCACCAAAAATACTGCGGTACTTTTAATAAGCCAAACATGTTAGAATACTACAAACAGAAATGAGACTGTGACTCTCCTCCTCCTCCTCCTCCTCCTCCTCCTCCTCCTCCTCCTCTCTTACCTGGACTCTGTGACCTCCTGAGCCAGGCCGGTGCAGTTGATCACCTGCATGTACCCAGTGCAGACTTTAGGACTACAAACGGACAGGAAGTTCGGTCTCGGGCGGCCGATGGTGAACTTGGCGAGGTCGGTGAGCGACTGGCTGACCGACGCTCCGAACAGGAAGGTGCCCACCACTTTGTAGAGCGCAGCTACGTACTGGTTGAAGTCAGAATTGGAGTAAATCCTCTTGCTGTAAACCAGATAGGCTTCTCCGGACGAAATCTGAGGGAAGTAAAAACAGAGAAGACATTTTTTATTTCATTTTACGCATCATTTGAATGAAATTACTTTTCCTCCTCATACATCTTAACTTCGTCCAGTTCCTCAGGTTAGTAATGGAGCAAACAGAACATACTTTTATAAGGGGGAAGCGGTTGAGTGCAATTACAAATGAGGCATGATCTTGTTGAATGTGTGCTAATATGAAAACATTTCCAGAACATAATCTGAACATCGGATAAACTGCAGTTCAAAATTCTTCTGAGATATCCCTCACTGTAAAGACCCTTTAAAAAAAAGATAGGAATGAAAAGAACGGTGTATGTTAATGTGGAAAGTGGACATTTCTGGGTCAGGTTTTCTACTATTTAACATCACCATAAATGGGGCGAAGCTCGCAAGCTACTTCAGGCGGTCAATTCGAGCAGCAATGATACTTTTACACGAGCAACCAAACACATTCTCCTAAATCTGCCGCTCTATCTAAGATAGATCTGCCTCTGCCTCGCTAATGCTGCGTTCATGTTGCTTATGCAGCCACTATCTGGAATAAACTCCCAGATTCCTGCAGGTCGGCTACAACTCTGCTATTTTTAAAACCAGACTGAAAACGTATCTTTTTCCCGCTGCTTTTGATGAGCTATTCTTGTGTCACGCTTAAGTGTGGTTTTTATTAATGTTTTTGATCCCACTATCTTTGCTTCTTAATGGCTGTTTTTGAATGCCATTTTTATAATGTGTTTCTGCGGCATTTGCTTTTCAATGTTGTCTATTTTGTGTTGTGAAGCACTTCAAATTGCCATGTGCTGAAAGGTGCTATATAAATAAACTTGCCTTGCCTTATGCTCGCCTATCCCACCACCACCCCAGCTTCCACCTGTAGGCCAATCTGAAACTATATGCTGCTTCTAATAAACATATAAAAGAAGCATGTGGGTTCTCTGAATGAACTTACACAAGGTTAATTATTTAATTGCATCACACATTTTCTGAAAGGTTGTGTTTAAATATACAAACGAGGCATTTCTAATGCTCATTTTTGGTGAATTAAGGAGAAACCCAAAGACACAAATGGGCAAAGTTTGTAAAATCAACATCACAATGTGTATTTTGGAGGATTTCTCTCTACTAGTCATAAAGAAGACATATTATGGAAGCATTAATTAACCATTAAACAGAAAACAGTGTTTTTTCCAGGAGCCTTACATGAGTAAAGTCTTGTTCTCCTTCCTTGAGTTTGGCTTCACTGAGGTGAGACATTATAAAGCTCCCTGTGAGAAGAGAGGAGACGGACGGAGGTTGACTTACGATGATGACAGTGCAGGAGATGGTGACGGCCGCCAGCATGCCATGTGTGATGGTGTCAGGTTTCAGGGGGTACATGATGCTCTCGTCATCGCAGTAAATCCCTCTTTGGTAGGGCTTGAAAACGATGGTCATGATGATGAAGGGCAGTGCCGCTGGAGCAAAAACAAAGGAGGGAAATGATTGATCGGTTAGATTTTGTACTATATTTGGAGTGTTTGTGATTAGATAACTTGGCATACAGACTGGGAGCAAGGTTAATCCAAGTCAGTGGACATAACTGTTGAAAAATAATAACACATTGGACCCGTTTTCATGCAGCTTTCCAGACATGACATCACTTCTTCTTTCAGGGAAGTAAAAATGTTTCTCCAAGGATAGCTAAATTGTTTTTCTCTCCCTGTGGACCTCAAGGTCTAAAATCCTAATGATGAAAACAGCCCACAAGGAGAGAAAAACATTCAGTCGTTCAAATGTCAGGGTAGAAATGCGCGGCAGGGAATTGAAAAAATAAACTGAGCAAAACAGTATTTATATACACAGGCCTGTGAGCATATATGTAAAAATCACACATCACTCACATACTCAACAGACACACCAGAGTGTACACACACACACACACACACACACACTTACGAGACATCACACAAATTACTGCAGACACAACACACACAGCGCACACACACACACGCACGCACGTTGCAGCTCTTTTGACTGATGTGGCGGTGTGCAAATAATAAGACCAAATATAGCTGCTCAAGGCTCCTGAGTGCACAAGTTATGTCCATGAGATGTTCGCAAACATCCATCCCAGAAATAATCACTCACCCTCTTCCCTTTTTTCTCTGATGCACACACACACACACACACACACACACACACACACACACACACACACACACACACACACACACACACACACACACACACACACACACACACACACACACACACACACACACACACACACACACACACACACACACACACACACACACACACACACACACACACACACACACACACACTGCATTTTGTAAAAGCACAAGCACGTGTAAAATGAGTAACAGACAAACTGTTGGTTCTTCAAAAGGTTTTATGAAAGGTATTATGCTCATGCTGATGAGTACATTATTCTTCCACTTTAACCCCTCCTGGAATAAGGAAGGTTTGGCTAAAAAGACAGTTTTGAGCATCCTGAGGTAGATTAGCAAAAGAGAAGTGAGCTATGATGTTATGATACTTCCCCGGGATCAGGAACGTTTCACCATTTTAATCTGTGGTAGAGGACTATGAACTCCAACCTTACAATGGTCTGTGTTTCAGACTCAACACTTATGGGTGGAGTAAGACTTTAGTAGATATAGTATGCATTACTTACACCGTACTTGATGGACAGAAAAAGATAAATTATTACATTTTCATGAAAAAGTAAGAAGATCAAAGTCCTAAAACGTTCAATTGTGAAAACTTTTCACCTTAAAATCGATTGTAACTTATTATGAGATAGATCTTACTTGATGCTCAGAGAGGGCTTATTATTCACAGCTGGACAAAGAAAGACGACTACAGTTTTAAACTTTTGATTGTAGAAGCGTTCACCATTGGAATCCATTGTTACCGACCATAACCTCTTACTTGGTTTCCCTCTTTTTTCTGGCCTCACATGGTGTGTGTTACATACTCAGGGGATTAAGTCTTAGGTGTGTTTTGAAGACTGAATTGACAGACCAAAGGGCGTAGCATCAATATACAGTGGGGCAAAAAAGTATTTAGTCAGCCACCAATTGTGCAAGTTCTCCCATTTAAAAAGATGAGAGAGGCCTGTAATTTTTATCATAGGTATACCTCAACTATGAGAGAAAAATGAGGAAAAAAAATCCAGGAAATCACATTGTAGGATTTTTAATGAATTAATTGGTAAATTCCTCGGTAAAATAAGTATTTGGTCACCTACAAACAAGCAAGATTTCTGGCTCTCACAGACCTGTAACTTCTTCTTTAAGAGGCTCCTCTGTCCTCCACTCGTTACCTGTATTAATGGCACCTTTTTGAACTCGTTATCAGTATAAAAGACACCTGTCCACAACCTCAAACAGTCATACTCCAAACTCCACTATGGCCAAGACCAAAGAGCTGTCAAAGGAGACCAGAGACTAAATTGTAGACCTGCACCAGGCTGGGAAAACTGAATCTGCAATAGGTAAGCAGCTTGGTGTGAAGAAATCAACTGTGGGAGCAATTATTAGAAAATGGAAGACATACAAGACCACTGCTAATCTCCCTCGATCTGGGGCTCCACGCAAGATCTCACCCCGTGGGGTCAAAATGATCACAAGAACGGTGAGCAAAAATCCCAGAACCACACGGGGGGACCTAGTGAATGACCTGCAGAGAGCTGGGACCAAAGTAACAGAGGCTACCATCAGTAGCACACTACGCCGCCAGGGACTTAAATCCTGCAGTTCCAGACGTGTCCCCCTGCTTAAGCCAGTACATGTCCAGGCCCGTCTGAAGTTTGCTAGAGGGCATTTGGATGATCCAGAAGAGGATTGGGAGAATGTCATATGGTCATATGAAACCAAAATAGAACTTTTTGGTAAAAACTCAACTCGTCGTGTTTGGAGGAGAAAGAATGCAGAGTTGCATCCAAAGAACACCATACCTACTGTGAAGCATGGGGGTGGAAACATCATGCTTTGGGGCTGTTTTTCTGCAAAGGGACCAGGACGACTGATCCGTGTAAAGGAAAGAATGAATGGGGCCATGTATCGTGAGATTTTGAGTGAAAACCTCCTTCCATCAGCAAGGGCACTGAAGATGAAGCGTGGCTGGGTCTTTCAGCATGACAATGATCCCAAACACACCGCCAGGGCAACGAAGGAGTGGCTTCGTAAGAAGCATTTCAAGGTCCTGGAGTGGCCTAGCCAGTCTCCAGATCTCAACCCCATAGAAAATCTTTGGAGGGAGTTGAAAGTCCGTGTTGCCCAGCGACAGCCCCAAAACATCACTGCTTTAGAGGAGATCTGCATGGAGGAATGGGCCAAAATACCAGCAACAGTGTGTGGAAACCTTGTGAAGACTTACAGAAAACGTTTGACCTCTGTCATTGCCAACAAAGGGTATATAACAAAGTATTGAGATGAACTTTTGTTATTGACCAAATACTTATTTTCCACAATCATTTGAAAATAAATTCATTAAAAATCCTACAATGTGATTTCCTGGATTTCTTTTTCTCATTCTGTCTCTCATAGTTGAGGTGTACCTATGATGAAAATTACAGGCCTCTCTCATCCTTTTAAATGGGAGAACTTGCACAATTGGTGGCTGACTAAATACTTTTTTGCCCCACTGTATACTTAAAGTACCAACAGTAAAAGTACTCATTATGCAAGTTGGTCCATTTCAGAATAATATCTCTGATGTGTTTTATAAATACTGATGTCTTAGAGTGTTTATGAAAGCTGGTAAAGGTGCAGCTCATTTGAATGGCTTTGTATACTGCAGGGTAAGTGCTGCTTTTACTCCAGGTGGAACCAAAGTCTGACTTAAGGGTTGAATATATTTCACATCACTAATCCAAGTAACTTAAAGTATTAAATAAATATAGTGGAGTAAAAGTACAAAGTAGCAAAAAGTACACTACTTTACACCGCTGCTAAAAGTGACAAACTCTTTCTGTCTACATTAGCTTTCAAGAGTAAAAACAATATATTTGTAAACCTTTAAATGGTTAAACCTTTTCACCATTGTAACTGGCCTTTACCTTAGATAGAAATCAAGAATACATTTCTATACTAAAAGTTTACTTTAAAAGTCAAAATAATTCATTTTTGTAACGTTTAATCATTTTACCATGACAGTAGCATTGATTGGAACTGACTTCAAATATTTACTACGCTTATTTAACGTTGTTTCTTAATAAGATTAAGGGTGGAGTAAGACTTCAGTAGATAAACCACGTGTGAGGGAGACCTTCCTTAAAAATACAAAAATGCTCATTAAAGTCTAGTATGGGTAATTTCCTATTCATCTTTGACATGTCAGATAAAGTATTAATGGGTAGATGAACATACTCTGAATAATAAGTTGCAGCCCTTCTGAGGAATGTCCTCCCCACCCTGATATCCATGACCACTGTACAGAGGGCAGACAGACAGGCTTGGGGCCGCTGTGGAAATGCCTTACAGCCACATACTAAACGCAAGAAAAACAGCCATGAAAAAACACCGCACACACTTTAAAAGTACTCTCACCAATGGTATTACATTTCTGAGTAAATGAGCAGTGCACCCCTCCCATTCTTAAAAAACAAAAAACCTGCAGCTGACATAATTCCAGAAGGACTTCCAGCGAGACTGACTGATGAGCGACCGAGAGTTCACACACCGAAGCGAGGAAAAGGAAAATATACAACAGGACGGTGGATCAGGATTCAGCTGAGGTGAACACTCCGTAACACCGAGTTTAAGAAATATAAAACTACATCAGCTTACTGTAACAGCAGGGTGGGGAGGGTTATTCAAAACATGTATTCTGTTTAGGGCTGAACGATTATGGAAAATAATCTAATTGCGATTTTTCGCGCCAATATTGCGATTGCGATGCGATATGCGATAATTTTTTAAGGACTTTGTCTTCTGTATTATTGACAAGCAAAACATCATATAGTATGGCCAATACTATATTACATTAATTTTAAACTGTTCTTTCCTGGAAGACATACCTCTGTTATGATGACATGAGTTTGCATGAATGATGACTGACAACTAATTCAATCAAAACAGTATATTTGAACATACACAATAGTATATTTTGAGTAGTAACATCTCTGAGCATAGTATAGTAACATCTGAGCATAAAGTGCTGACAAGGAACCCTGGTGTAAACATTCAAATGAAAGTCAGTACAATGTGCAGAAATATATATATATATATATAAAAACAATCTGTGGCTTTACCACACTCGACTTTCGACATCTGTGAACTGCTAGAAAGTCATTAAATTAAAAAATAATATTAAATAAATAAAACTAGTCAGTAACATTACACATAAAGTGCAAACATAATATAGCAATTGTATACACACACAAACACACCTTTAAATTAAAACTGGCTGAACATCTTGATTATCTGCAGTAACAGTAACACAGCACAAACTAAAGTGCACAATGAGTATGGCTGCCAGCCATAATCATCATAGCTCAAGGTTTTTTGCTAGGAAGACCAGCATATCAACTTTTGCTGGCTTTAAGGATGAGCGAGTGCAAGTCACTATATTCCCTCCAGTGCTGAACAAACGCTCTGAGGGGGCACTTGTGGCTGGCACACATAGATATTTGCGGGCCATCTTGCACAGTCGTGGAAAGTGAATGTTGTGCACCTTCCACCAGGCTAAGGGATCATCCTCTCCGTCAATGACAGGGCTCAACAGGTAACTATTCAACTCTGCCTCCACGACATCTTCAAGTGGCAGAGGCAAAGCTGAAGAGGCCACACTGGTTTTAAAAAGACTACCAAGAGACTTCTTTGCCTTTCCCCCAGAGGCCTGTGCACTTGGAGAATTTTGAGCGGTTTCAGTGCGAGACCTCTTCTCCTGCCAGATGGGAAAAGAGACATTAGTTTTGCAGTTAGCTTATATATACCTATTATAGTATGTGTTTGTGGAAAAATTATTTTCAAGGATTGACCTGATTATGTGTACGTCTTGCTGATTCCACCATTTCTGTCTTCAGTCTGGCCTTAATGGCAGGAAGGTTGTCTGCGCTGATGTATTGCGTTTTGAACCTAGGGTCCATGAAAGACGCAACATCCAAAAGCTCCTGGGTGATGAGGTCACTATACTTGTCGTTGAGGTAAGCCAGGACCTTGGTTTTAATTGATCTAGTCAGATCAGTGTCCTCAGCATCTTCAGCCAAGACTGATGTTGCCAGAAGATGGAGAACTGGCTTGAGGTAGGAGATGCTCACATACTCCTCTCCAGAAAGAGCATCAGTAAATTCGGAGAGAGGATGCAGTGCCTTATGAATGGACTTCAACACGGCAGCATCCTGCCAGGTTGGGATGAGGGGGCGTGCATGTTGGTCACCTGACAATACCTTTGATATGGCTGTCATCTGTTCCAGCACTCTGGCAATCATTTTCTCTTTGGACCCCCATCTTGTAGGGCACTCAGTAATGAGAGAGTGCTCAGGAAGCTTAAGCTCCTTCTGTGCCTCAGTGAGCGCTGCCTTTTTCTTCCAACTGTGGGAGAAGTGCCCCACCAACTTCCTGCACTGCCCTATTGCTCTGGATACTCTATCATCTTTGATTGCATTTTCTGGAGGAAAAAAAAATGAAGTAAAAAAGTAAAATTAGTGTAACTCAAACAATTGCAGTTGTGTGATACAAGGTTTCACCATTTCTCTCTCTCTCTCAAATTTGCTTTATTAGCATGACTATGGGAACAGTGTTGCCAAAGCTATTGTTACATACATCATGACATACAAGAACATCAGACCATAAGACAAAAACAAAAAAGAAAATACATAAGGAGAGGTGGGTACATCAGCGTTGGGTTGACATAACATAACTAGAATTAACAGCATTAAAGAACAAGGGAAATAATAGTGTGGTGTGTGTTTGTGGGAGAGAGTGATACACAGGCGCGTGCATGCACACACACACACACACTCTCTCTCTCTCTCAGCAGAAACTTACCAATAGCAAGATGTAATCTGTGTCCGAAACACTGGAGTCTGGTCCATTCGTTCAGCTGTGCTGCTTTCACCATATTTGACGCGTTGTCCGTCGTTATGCAGACAAGGTTGTCTTCAGTGAGATCCCAGCACGCAAGCCCCTCTCTCAGGCCAGCAGCAATGTTTTCGCCTGTGTGGTCTTCGGGGAAGTAGGCCGTTTGAAGGCTGCGAGCTTCGAGGTGGAGGTCTTCAGAGATATAATGGACCGTAAGGCTTTGATAAGGCTCCGCTGTACGGCTTGACCACATGTCTGTTGTAGCCGCAAAAAACTCCACAGCCTTCAAGTCCGCTGCTACTTTCTGCCTACACTGCATATGTAGCTCCGGAAGGGCAGTCTGACTAAAATACGTGCGGGAGGGCATTTTGTACCTCTTATCCAGCGTAGTTACCAAATTATTGAACCCAAGCTTGGTCACCGTATTGACGGCCATCATGTCTTTCGCGATGCATTGGGTTACTGCTTTGGTAATTTCCGTGTGCCGCTTTGAACTGCGTTCATATGGCGTAACACCTTCAAACAGTTCGGTCAGTGATCCTTGCCGATTAACTTTACTAGGATTATTCTGCACACTGCTTGATTTTGTAGCCATACATCTATCATACACTGTTTTGTGCTGCGTTTTTAGGTGCTGGTACAAATTGGTAGTGTTGCCCCGTGATGTACCAACTCTGACCAGGCAGGTTTTACACAGTACCTGACTCTGTGCAACATCTTCTTTCTTAAAACCGAAATAGTCCCACACGACTGATGTGTATTTCCTCTTTGAAACTAGCCCCGCAGGGTCTGGTTCTGTTGAGCCTGAGGCCATTGAGTAGGTTACAGCTAGCTTTGCTTGCGAGTTCTCTCCGGTAGACTGTTTCAAAACTTTGCTCCCTGTGTCACGTGACCAGAGTGCAGCCTCTGTGGTTAGACAATCTCGTTTTACTCCCGCATATCACGTGAACAGAGTATAATCGCAGCCTTTCTTTATAATGTTGATGTATTTTTATACGTGTGTACCCCTTGTACGTTTGTATGTTGATATGTACTGTATGATTTTTTAAATGATATAAAAAAAAGTTTTTTTTAAAAAAAAATTTAAAAATTTTTTTTTTTTAAATTTTTTTTTTTTTTTAAATCGCAGACTTTCGCGATTAGAACATCGCACTTGGTCATATCGCGATATTATCGCAAATGCGATATATCGTTCAGCCCTAATTCTGTTAATCACCTAAAAACATGTCGTCAGTAACCTGATCTAAGGATGACAATATAAAGGTAACCTGATTACTTTAGGATTACCTCAATATCAAATGCAATGCAAATAAATACAAGAAATATCAATAACATGGATTTTAGATGAGTGTATGATGTAAGAAACTGAACAATGTAAGATTAGAAACGAGGAAACCAAGATATTTTGTGTCAAAAAAGTCTCCTCTTTTTTTAGTTTAAACCAGTATATGGATTAGGAGCACCCACAGCATTTCTAACAAATCAGGTCTCCACCAACTGAACTCCGAAAAGATGAAAAGCGTAGCAAACAAAGGCATTTTACAGGCGGTTCCAGATTAAATTATGGGATTGACCTACAGAATAGTAGTTTACAAATGCCTTTTAACTGAATTAATGCATTAAAAGCATTCACAGTATTTCTGTTTAACAAATCACTGCTACTTAAGAAAACATGTTGTATGCAAGTCAATGTGTTTCAAGATATATATCATTGTTTATTTCAAAATGCATCGATTGTAACACGGTTATCCTGCTAATAATCCCCTTTTTTAATCTACAAGTACTCTGATTTTTATTCAACTGTAAGAGAAAACGGTTACCTTGGCACTATAACCGTAGCTTGTTCTGAGGAATAAAAGCTTTGACACACCTTAATGATTTAAACTGTATAATAAACCACTAATTGACTAAGAGAATTCCCCTAATAGAAGCCGTAATTCATATTGAACAACAATACACAATGACACCTGTACAAAGACACACAGTGTGTCTCACTGGTGTCTGACATCTCATATCCAAAGGGTCATTGGATGAGTACAGACATTGTTTTGAGGCATGCCGACTGCACACATGCTGCCCAGAGACTCTATGAAGACAAAGAGACTCTTTGGCTCAGGGAGGAAGAGAGGAGGTGAAATAGAAGCTGTGTGTCAGGAGGAGAATAAACAATAGAAATAAACACGCACATGGACTCCTGGTAACCCGACCTTGCAGAAACTAGGTGTAGACTATAGAAAAAGGAAGGAAAAAACAATACAGATATATTTAAGTTGTACTTTAGGGAGTATTGGTAAAGTACAACTGTCTATATTTAGCCCCACGTTTCAACACTTCACCACAGCACAACAGTAAATACCAAAATGTCTATGAAGACTGTTCAGACTTAAAGAAATGATATTCCTCACGCCTTTCTTTTTCTGTTTACACAGCCAAACAAATGGGATTTATAAAACAATGCCTACCAGAGATGATCTCACTTGGCTCTCCCATTAATACTATTCATCTTGTTTATTTAATCCGTTTAAAAGACAAAGAGTAAACACAGCAGTTTGACATTTTGCTGGAGGTTTAGTGCCATGACAGTTCTGATGTTTAGAAAAATCAAACAAGATTTAACAACTTATTAGCGAGCCTGGTTGGTAGTTAGTAAGCTTTAAACAGAGCCATGCTAGCTGTTCCCCCCCTGATTCCAGTCTTTATGCTAAGCTAAACTAAGTACAGAATGGAAAGTGGTATAATTCCTCTCATCTAACCGTCCACCAGAAAGTTAATAAGCACACTAAATATTAATTTAGTATCACTTCTAGGGTGTCAAATACCAAGCCCAAGGCAGTGGGTGTTGGCCTACCGGGCTTTCAATTAATCCAACGTAACACATCCACGTCATTATTAGACGCTCAGAGCTGTATAGTATAAAGTCTGCTGAGGGTGGGAGTATTAGGGGTGTGTCAAACAAACATGGGATCTGCTTTGGCGTCCCGTGTGAAAGAAAAAGCTGAGTTTTATTTACAGAATACCTTATGATGCTCTGCACAGAATCACATGAGGTTGAGTCCTTGGTGTATTTTAACTCAAAACAGGTTTTTTTCCGACCAAGACCAAGTACTAACCAAGTACACTCAGTGCCTAAACCTAACCACAGAGTTATGACACATAGCACAACCTCTCTGAGTCACTACAGTGAAGCCAAGGGACTCTGCTCAAGTGCCAATGCTTCATGTTAGATAATCTAATATCTTCAGTTTGACTCACGTTCTCCTTCTTCCTGCCTTTGCACGGATCCATTTGAGCTGAGTCATCCCTACCCGGAGAGCAAGACTTATAAACATAGAGTACAGGTTACCCACTTTCTTTGTCATGTTACAGATTTAGTTGTTACTTTTTAGTTGTCTTTAGCAGTTAGATTGAATGTTTACTGCTTAATGTAAAGTAAGAGTTCTCTAATAGCTGTAAGACTCCCTGTCTGCATCAGGAGTTATAAATAGTGGGCGTGTGAGGAGAATTACCAAGCAATAATAGATTTTTGGTCACAGATAAGCACAGGCCATAGTATATTTATACATATTTATGTAGGTATATTGAGCCTATATTGCCGTTTCATAAATAATATTGTAAATGGGGACATGTTTTTGTTTAGGAATGAGATTAAGTTGTTTGTTTTAACGGACAAATGATTGTATATATAAAAACTTCAACTTATTTTATTACCTATAGGCCATTTCCCCAGCAGACCTGTCTAGAGCAGTCGCTCTACCTTCCCCCCCCCGTCTGTCTACACTGCATCTCTTTGCAGCAGCAGCTGGAGCACACCTGTCTCTACACGGCAACTTCCCAGCGGCCGAACACCAGACGCTGGATCCCTGTTATCACATCTACCAGCCATGTCAGGACGTGGTAAATAGGGTGTATAAAAGGCTTACTCCACATGTTTTCCTCTTAGCACCACCACAATCCTGTTTGTGACAACCGCAGTGTAATATATGCTCTTTTGCATCTAACTAACATCCTGTCCCAGGCACCTCGAGGGGGGGGGGGGTGATATGGATTCACTGATGTGGCTTTTTTAGTTCCAGCTTCTGCATCTGTATCCTGCATCCTGCCTCCAGCTGGTAAGAAACAGCCACATGTCAGGGAACCACTGATTTACCTTTCCATCTCTGCATCACTGACAACTGGTCGGACACAAAGGGGCCCTATTCTGCTTTTTGGAGTTTGACCTTCCCTGTGATGTGTAATATAGGTTTCTGTGCATGTAAATGGTCTGCAAAGGCTAGAATCCCAACGTTTCTCTCCCACAAACTTGCGCAATAGGCTAAGGGGGTTGACCAATCACACAGGAGCCGGCCAGCTAACCCAATCAGAGCAGACTGGGCTCTGGTTTCAGACAGAGGGTGAAAAGAGGTGCTGCAGCACAGGCAGTATGAGAGAAATAAAGAGCTTTTTGAACATTAAAGCATGGAGACATGTCCCAGTAGAGACATATGAACCTGAAGATGAGCAGAATAGGTTGTCTTTAAATCAAACTGACAGAAGGACAGTTTTATCGAATGCCTTTTATCCAGATGTTCGCATCACCAGACCTAAAAACCAACATTTTTCGTTGCTTTGGGATTAGACATTACATGAAATTGGTTTCCACTCAGCATATTACGTCGGCCAATACCAACTTTTTATGCAGTGAAGAGTGTTTGCATTTAGCACAGCATTAAAAAAAACAACTGGAAGTACAAACAACAGTAAAGCAAATATCTGTTTCATGGACATTAACATTTTTTAAAGGTTTATGTAGGGTTGGCCTGGATAAAGTCAGAGGGGGAACGTTTATTTTCTTTATACAGCACGGTCAATGTCACTGGGAAATGAAAGGAAGACATAATTATTTCTACATTGCAGTCATTTGGTGTATTAACCTCAAACTCTTTTATGAAACTTTTAACACTTTCCAGAGCGGAGCCATTAATCACGGCAGAGCGAGGAGGGGAACAGAACTGAAACGCTTCAAAGAGGAGCCAGCAGCTAATGAATTATACTTCACTCTCACGGCTGAATAGCTTTTGGATGTACATCAACAACGTTTGCAAGTGTCATTTGTATTATCCGTTTCGCCATACGTCTAGGTTTTAATGAGTGTTTTTGTGCCTAATAAATCCTCTTAAACAAACTTAAATTATGCCAGTTTGCCACACACTTCATGGAGCGAGTGAAGTCAGCACACCTGGACTTAAAAAACCCTCCCCTGGCTTGTAAAGCTTTCATTTCTGTGTTCACAAATAAAGCACTTATTCACCTGACACATGATTTTACTAGTCATAAATTAGAAGTTGGATGAAAATAAAAGCTCAACTACAAGTATGTAAACAGTCTGGACGGTGCAGAACGAATGTTACATCCTGAGGTTTGTGAATGTGTCTCATGAGCAGAGCCTCGGTGGATTATACATGCAAGAAACAAACCAGCCACTCTCTCGAAAAGCAAACACACACACACACACACACACACGGCTGACAAGCAGAAATAGACACTTTGGCAGACAAAGTTGGTCTCGAAGATACCACGAAACAACCCAAGCTGACCCTGCTCCAGAGCTACAGGAGAAAAAACACATAAATTGGGAGGAGGTAGAGGGGGGGGATGGATGAACTGACACAGGATACAGGAGAACCTCCTTTTAAAAGACACCTGCTTTTCTTTTACGAATGGAGACAGGAAAGCGCTGCCAGTTTGAAATGTAGCCAGGAAGCTAATCTCCAGCTGCCAGTCAGAAATCTCCAGCCTGATCCCCAAATAGGAGCCTGTTTTGAAGTAGCAGGATGCAAGGCTTGAGCTTTTCCTGTCCCAGATCAAGAAAGGCCCACTTTAGAGGCTTTAGTTCTATTCTGGGTATTTTATGAGGCTTCTCATTTGGTCGCAAATTAGCATTCCCCCCCCCCCCCCCACACACACACGGAAATGGGCATTTTTGCAAGGATGCTGAGGACTGCATGTCATAATAGCGAAGTCAGAGTAGCACCATGGAAAATGTAAGCTTGAATTGATACCACGGACAAACAAAGATGTCACTGTGAGAAGGGAATTACCCTCCATTCCTGCCACCACTGCTGATTCACTTCCTCCATTCGTTTTCATGTTATTCAAAGTCATTCATTCTTCTCCCTGAAGCTCCATCTCACTGTCTGTCATTCTCTTGATTGCAGCGTCCTCCCACACAAAATCTCCTTCTGTTGTAAAAATAGAGGCCTCAGTGGGATGGTGCTTTATTTAGCTGACAGATGTGCAATTAGCCACGGACCATTTGGACCACGATCGCACTCTGGGGCTGAGATTCGAGGCTCGTCATGCTCTCTCTCTCTCTATATATCTGTCTCTCTCTCTCTCTCTGTGTTTTTCTGTCTTTCTCTCTCACATTACCTCCTAGAGGAAAGTTGACGCCTCGATCATCTGGAATTCACTCCAGCGGTTTAAGAGAACCTCACACCTACTTGCCCTGGTTTCCCTGACATAACCTGCTGCACCTGCAAAACCATGTGGACAATTATTCTCCTCAATTTGGAAAACATACAGTCTGGGTTTTTGGTATGCATATTTTCAAGGCCTGCTAAGCCTGTGTTTGTGTGTGTGTGTGTGTGTGTGTGTGTGTGTGTGTGTGTGTGTGTGAGAGAGAGAGAGGGTGTTCTCATGCCCCTGGGCTGCCCTGTTTGGTCTCAAACTTTCCTTCAGGGTCACAGCTGGAACTTTTACCCCTCCTCATTTATTCTACTCTCATTTCTTTTCTTTCCAGTGAAAGTTCACTAAAGAGTGAGTTCCTTCTTTGTGTATTCCCCCCCCCCTTTCCAAACCATCTTTCCTTCTGCATTGAAACTTTCCAAATTGTACGTTTAGTACGGTTTAAGGGCCAGCTAACCAATCAGAGCAGACTGGGCTCTGGTTTCAGACAGAGGGTGAAAGGAGGTGCTGCAGCACAGGCAGTATGAGAAAAATAAAGAGCTTTTTGAACATTAAAGCATGGAGACATGTCACAGTAGGGGCACTAAATACAAATATGAACCTGAAAATGAGCATAAGATGGCCCCTAAAAGCTGCTAAATGCTATTCCTTCTTTGTTTTTCACCCAGTTTCACCCTTAAGTCATTTACTCCGTCTGCCAGCTATCCCCTTACAAATTGGACGAGGAAAGAGGAAGGCATTTTTCCACTTAGCTGCAGTTTCCACTTTTTTTCCTTCCCTGTTCTCTTTTGTTTCCTCCCTTCACTCTCAAGCATGCTGCTGTTGAATCGACAGCAGGAAACCTATAGAACCAAAGCCTTATCAACATGGGTGATGTTAAAGTCCTTGACATGATGGCTGGCGGTACAAAAACAACTCAGCGCTCCCTCTTTCTGACTGTCTCACTCCAAGCCGGACTGACTAATGTGGAAGGTATGTGCTGAGCCTACAACCTCTAACGGCGTTGGCCTCTGGAATTCTAATTCACACGAGGAACGCCCAACTTCACCAGTCACACCAAATCCTGCTGCTGCCCATTCTTTATTTTTAATCCTGCTGTTTCACTCCGTCCATCTTTCACGCATGCTTAGGTCCAAGCAGTGCAGAAGGAGACATGGTGGCAGGGGAGGTGGTGGGAGGGCGGATAAATCTGGCAATCAAAGCGTCGGGTTTGAAGGGGATCAAAGACATGGGCCACACAGGTTTAATCCTGTAACCCATAAAGGTCTGCAGGACGAGTTGAACTGTAGAAATATCATGAATGGTGCTGAGCGTCTGACAGTTCGTCTGCATATCATAGCTAAATATATAGTTACTCTCCTGTATAATTACTGAATGCAAATGGAACTATGTTTATCTTCTGTCTAACCTCAGTGGTATTGTTAGCGTTTCTCCAAATTAGGACCACATTTTCCCAAACTGTTCCCTGGCTTCACTCTCTATGCTTTCTGACTCACTTCACTGGGAGAAATACAGATGTTGGCATGTACTTCTTCAGCATTTTCATCATCTGCTTTTAAGAGACATGATAAAGCTACATTAGAACAGCAAGCACTGACTGTTTTAAAGCGGGAAGCAATAATGGCATTTTGCATAAGATTCCAAACAACGTAAGTTATTAGACGCCTGCAGTTTGCTTTAATTACATCTTAAAGAGAATATATTCTGCAAATGTTCCCCTTCATATTAGTATTTAGTGTCTCTACTGTGACATGTCTCCATGCTTTAATGTTCAAAAAGCTCTTTATTTTTCTCATACTGCCTTTGCTGCAGCACCTCTTTTCACCCTCTGTCTGAAACCAGAGCCCAGTCTGCTCTGATTGGTTAGCTGGCCGGCTCTGTTGTGATTGGTCAATCGCTTAGAGATGTCCCGCCCCCTTAGCCTATCAAGTACAATGTGTACAGTGTTACATAGTGATGTCATTATGTTACAGTAGTAAACAAAGGACTCCAATGGAGAAATTTCAGGCAGGCCTCTGGAGCAAACTTTAGGATTTTATCCTTTGTAGACCATTTACATGCACTAAAACCTATATAACACACTACAGGAAAACCCCGCAAAAGCATAATAGGGCCCCTTTAAAAGCAAAATCAACTGTTATAATTACAGTCACAAATGCACTCACATTTGTGCCATACTCCTTCTAATTACATAAATCACCACTGACTCTTTGTTTTTACTTCTCTTGACTTTATCTTTGGGGAATGTGGCTTTAACGTTTCAAAATGATATGTGGTTATTATTGTTATTTTCAAAAGACCACCACAAAAGATCGTAATCCACTTAAGACTGATGACTTAAAAGGATTTACCAGACAACCTTGCGCAATTACGATCAATCAAAAGACAACAATAAGGAGAAGAAGAAGAAGAACAGGCTCACATTTCTCTGGGACGCGTCTGTTTGTTAAAAGGGCTTCAGTTTCCATGACAGAGCTCTCCTGAGGAAAACAATTCCCATCAAGCGTCTTCGCTGGCCTTTCACTGAGAACTCGGGACGATCCGTATTCCCAACACAACCGCATGAGATGCCCGGCTCCCCGGAGACAGCGCTGAAAAACTCTCACAGACATCCAGCGAGGTCAGAGAACAGAGCATGGGGATGTTTACATGCAAAATCTAATAAGAGGAAAATAATGCAAAGAAACACGTAGCAACTTTATGATAGTTTTACAGATGTGGGGTTTTGGGATGAGCATTGGATAATCAAACTGTATAGAATTCTAAGAGAAAATGACTCTACTTCTTACTTCATTTGTGCCTCAATATACATTTTACCAATGGGTTCTTTGGTCTGAATGACTTGTTTCAGGTCTTTTTTTACTACCTTATGATGTTAACTATGTAAATTAAGGTCAGATTTAGAGTAAAACAGATGATAAAGCAGTGCATGCTTTAGGGCGGGGCTACATTGTGATCGACAGGTGCATACCACGTGCTTTTTGTGTTTTTATTTTACAAGTCTAACAGTTTGTTTTCTGTTCTTGAAAGTTAATTGTAACATTTTAAACTTTTTTAGTCATTAGTTTGTACTTTGCCCTCTTGTATTGCTTCCAATTGCAAAAAACCACGACAGCCGAAACGCCTAACCCAAGGCTTCATAATCGTAGTTTATAAACCCATGGGTGACTTCACAGTGTCCACCTCTATAATAAATATATATATAAATGTCTATTGTTTATACTTTGCATTGGCTTCGAGCTCAAATCCAGTAGTGTACACAAAACTAATGCATGACATACTAAAACCGAGAGTCATATTTCTGGCACGGTGACTTTTCAAACAACAAAAGAATCACATGACAGGAAAAATGTGTTTTTGTCGTCTTGAGTGATTAAAGAAGGCTTGATAGACATTTGAAAATACTTGTTTTCATAACCTACATTAAAGCACACAGGGAAAAACAATATTATGTGTGCATGCCTTGCCTCTGGGCCATCTTGAAATACAGCAGGCTCCTCCCCCTGAACAACCTGCACCTGCAGTACTACACCTATGGATGTACGCTGTGGGAAAAGAAGAGGTTAATATCGGCCTTTCCTCTCTGCTCTCCGAGCCAACACCCATCGTCTATTTGTGTTGAGTGTAGACTTACAGAGGCAGAGGAGAAGAGGAAGGGAGGGATACAATGAAGAAAAATGGAGAAAGAGGAGGGAGGGCTTTGAATGAACAACAAGGCCGAGGCAGATTTTCAACTCAAGGCCCTCAACTCAATAAGTAGACTAAGACACTTCTTGGATTTTTATCAGCCTTCTTGATTCATATTCCTCCATTGAGAGATTAGAAGATACTGTATAAGGAGGCACATCCACTTTAAGTGTTGTTAGTTTGACCTGGGCAGGGCAGGGTGTGAGTGACAGAGAGCGTGCCAAGGAAACCTCCTGTTATTGTATCTCCTGCTTCTTGGCATTTGAATGACACAACAAGAGAGAGATACATGCACGCTGCATAACAAGAGATTCATATTTCAGAGTCGGAGGTGAACGTAGTGCTGATAAAGAAATAATCTGTGAACAGAAAGCTTAAGGTGATAAAAGAAGTTGTAAATGAGACAGGATTATATTCAGCGTTGTTGGAATCAAACGTGAATGTTTGTAACAACAAATGTAAATAGTCTCAAAGTGCAGACAAATCCCAAGTCCAAACTCTGTTTCCGTACGGGCTAATGGTGAGCATAATTACAAGCCCTATGTTGTTATTACATGGCTGGGGCAACCTCACATAAGCTTGGGGTTGACTTGACGATTATTTGGTGGGCTGACGTGGGTGGCAGAGTGGGAAGGGAGGGGCACTGTTTGGTGGGATGCAGCTATCCAGACCTCAGCCCAACTCCGACGTTAATCCCAGACTTGTGACAGCGAAATGGTGAGGCTTATCAACTTCAGCAGTCTGTGGATGTTCCCACAGAGTGAAAAAAGACCCTCTAAGCTCTCTGAAAATACAGAGTGGGGGGGAGGGTGCTGAAACTGCACAACAGAGCAGATCCGCACATGCATGAGCCCTCATCTTTTACTTTGACTGCATTCACGACAGGATGAGCACGCAGCCACACACCACACTATTACGCAACACGTCTGTGAATGGACTGTTGCAATACTACAGTAAAACCAAAATCCCAGCAGGGTGCTACATCCCATATTCATGTAAAATATCTGAGGCAGAAAACGGCTTTTCTGAGAGTGATGGAGGTGGTGACTTCTCCATTTTGCAGGTTTTTGTGCTTTCAATGTTTCCTTTGAAACTTATAATGTTTTAATGTTTTTTTAAAATAAATTAGGCATGTATTGATTATTGTATCACATATCTCTATACATACTTCTTTTATTTTATATAAATATTGATCATTTACATATTTATTTAATAATCCTTCTTTTTTATTGCCGATTTAAACAAATTAAATACCTAGAAATTAACGTATATATTTGTGGGTTTAACACTTATTTAGTAAAATTGTGTATTTATTCCCAGTTAAATGTCCAATTACTGTACATAGGATACTTAATAACAACTGAAATGCCACCTGTGGTCCTCCTTTAACTCATGTTCACATCTGTTTATCAAATCTGGACAGCAAAAGATACATGTATACAACTTTAACCACAACATCTTATTATTTCTTCAATTCCCAAAGGGAGAAGGAGACCGTAGATGAATAAAAATGGTGTGATCTAGTTACTAAAGCAATGGAAAAACAACAAACTAACCCGCAAATGGAAAACAAACAATGCAAAACAATGCTCTGTGGTGCACTGCTGAAAAAACATCCTTTAGAAATGCACTGTATGTGGGAAGTTGGGGAATTCAGGACAGGATTCCAGGCAGACAAAATATGGAAGAAAAAGAGGAATAAGCTGGGCACACACACATATCAGATTTCCATAAACAAACAGTGAGCTTCCTGAGGCTCTGTAAAGTCCTGCAGAGTTTCAGGAGAGTAGTTTGGAGCATGGAGCAGCCTGTGAGGAGAATAAGAATGATATTTCCTCTTGTGTTCGACCATGGTCATACAAAAAGTCACCTTTCAGCCTGGACTTTATTGCAGTTACGATAAACACACCGGATGACAGGCTGTTCTGTTACAGTATCTGACTCATGCATGGAAATACAGGGGCTTCATTTGCCTTTTAAAGAGAGATAGCTTCTGAGTTTTCTCATTAAAAACCTCTTTGTGTCTTTTTAACGTGCAGATACATTGTTGCTGTCATGAGTTCCAAACACACAAGCACAGAGTAATGAGAAAGAAACTGCTGTCAGCACACAGATACAATATTCATGCTATCAGCTTTCCTGCTGACAACACTGAAGTGCAATTCCTAGATAAAAGGCAGTTGCTGACGAGGCTATACTTCAGTACTTAGTGTCCACAACTTACCAACTACAACGCACAGCACGTCCATCAACACGTACAGCTTCTTCTTCTTCAGCTCCTTCATCTTCTCTCCGTTCATACACTTCAAAATTACTTTTCGAAATAAAAAACTACTTTTCAAAGGAGGCAAAAAAGTCCATCTGCGTTTGCTCACTTTGGATAAAAAGCGCAGGCTATGCAAACAAACTGGTAACCTGCACTACGAGTTCTTCCGGGATCCTCTTCCTTACCGGCGCTGACATTGACAGCAAAGGTGTGTAGATTTCTTACAACGACTGCGGGTTACAAAGTTGTTTCTGCGCAGAGAAGCGGCAGCTCTGGAGTCTCGCGTGCTGTTGCGCGCATTACTGCTTTGGATAGAAAAGGAGAAGTGGAGGGATCCTCCGGTTTCACAGCGCTGGAGGCGTCAGGAGAATCCAGTTTAAAGTATTTTCTCTGCACACACAACGCCACCAAACTGGTCCCTCCTCCTCACTTCCTCGTCGACTGGCTCCTCTCTGGCGATCTGATCAACTACAGACTCCACGTTTTTGCGCACAGGAGTGACAGAGCAAAAGCGACAACTTCTCAAAGGGTCTGCGTGGTTTTTCTGTCCCTGACTTTCAAACAAAAGTGTCATTTTAAGTAGAAAGGACTCAGACACTTTACGGATCAGATCAGGAGGAGGTGCATAGTAAAACTGACACAAACTTCTTGTCAAGTCAAAAATAATAAATACTACAGATTCAAGATTTTTTTTTTGTCAAATGCACAAAGCAAGGAAAATATTAAAGGGGCCCTATTATGACAATTTTCTGGTTCATATATGTATATTTTGCCTCTACTGGGACATGTCTCCATGCTTTAATGTTCAAAAAAAACATACTGCCTGTGCTGCAGCACCTCTTTTCGCCCTCTGTCTGAAACCAGAGCCCAGGCTGCTATGATTGGTTAGCTGACTGGCTTAGAGATGTCCCGCCCCTCAGGTACAATGTGTTGGAGCTAGCCAATAGAAGCACGAGGGTTACATAGTGATGTCATTATGTTCCAAAAGTAAACAAAGGAGTCTGATGGGGGCGTTTCAGGCAGGGGGTTGGGGGGTTTTGGAGAGAAACTCTAAAACTTTGTGATTTTACAAAAAACTGGACACAGGAACACAGGAAAGGGATAACCCCCAAAATAAGGGCTCTTTCATTCCCAGACAGCTCCAACAGTGCAACATACAATAAAGTTAAGACATGTTCAAAAAATTACAGTGAAAGTGACATAAACATGCAAGAAAAAGGAAGGTAAAAAATAAAGGAAATAAAGTGATATCCTGAAACAATTGACCTCGTTATCCAGAGTGATCTCTATCCAAAGCAACAGCTATTTTAAAGCACAATAAAGCTGTGGATTTAATTGAGGACTCATCTCTGGCCCCTCACTTATAGATGAGAGCCCTACATAATCTCCTCCCATCATGCGCTCCAGTTCCACCATGACAGCCCCACAGGAAGAAAGAACACTTTAACTTCTCAGTTTTGTTGAGAACTTAACCTTTTTCCAGAGTTCACTCTCCTCCCAGATATGAAAGAGAGATTTAATCAAGGCTGACTACAAAAGCAAACAGGTCCTAAGGTGCAAACATATTAGTCAACACCTCCATGTCACTGGGAGCTGGACTCACACTGAGCACACTTGGTGGGTGATTAAAAAAATACATAGAGGACAAAACTGCAGCCTAACAAAAGCAGGGAGACTTTAATAAGCCCCGCTGGGACTGTAGCAATATTAGCATGACTTAACACCAGCATGACTCCAAACAGGCTGCTTTACTTTGCCCCAGGCAGCCTGGATGTTTCCCCCGCAGCACTCAAAAGAAAAACCACTTGCTGGCCACATATATCACCATGGAGTCATTTGTGTTTATTAACAGTTAACTCTGTTTGCATGACAAGCACCACGTTTACCCCCAGGTCTGTTAGCTCAGCACTCTCGAGTTGAGTTGGTTATCTTACATGCACAAAACAAGCTTTATTTGACTTTCTGTGTCTAAGCAAATGGTAGAGTATAAAGAGCAAAGCAGATTTGGTCAAAGAGATAGTAAAGCTAACAAGACCTGGAAATAAATGTACATCAGAGCCTCAGAACAGATCAAAACTCTTCTCATTCTGGGGTTTGACGTGTTTAAACCTCTGGTATATTCACACAGAACCAACAAACAAACTACAGACATCCTCTTGGCAGAATTTAAAATAATGTCCCATAAAAATGCCGTCTATGAAAAGCTCTTTGCTTGTATGCATGTATATGATAAAGGGAAAACAAACCAATACAAGATTCTATTTAGCACTGTGCAACCACAAATTCAATTTGATAGTGTGCAGATGAAATGTCAATCTCATGCAGAAGGATATCTGGGAGGAAAGAGGAAACAGCATGGAGATGATGAGGTATACAACTAAAGGGAACATGTTTAAAAGTGAGGTTTTCCTGCCCCCTTCTGGCTGTTTCTGACAGTGACACGATCATCCCAGCAGGCCTCAGAATCTTGAGGGTGACAATCCATTGCCTCTTCAGTGTAATGAGGACATTTTTGATTGTTCAAAGATTCTCTATTCATAAACCATAAAGCAGTATCTTCATTGATATGCATACATTCTAAATAGCCTTAAGTTTTACCGTTCCTTTTCCGAAATTGGAAGGACCTTGTGTGTCCTCCTCCGTGTCAGGAAACTCCCTGTAATGTTTTTATGCCGTTAAAAGATCAATGAGACTACCAAAAAAGGTTAAAGGACATCACTGTAATTGAGATCTGGGGGTTTGGGGAAATACTATAACTGCCGAGTTGTAAAAGCCAAAGTGAGTAACATTTTGGGAAGCAGTAAAATCAAATGACAAAAGGAAGCAGATTCACACACCACCTCTGAATGCTCCTCCTTAGCTATGCACGCTCATACATTTGGAAACATTGAGCTTCAACAGTTTTCTTCATTCAGGGCGACTCTGGCTTTAACCAGAGGGTTGTGGGTTCGATCCCAGCCTGTGCAGCCAACGTGTCGATGTGTCCTTGGGCAAGATACTAAACCCTGAGTTGCTCCCTACGGCCCACGGTGTGTGAATGTGTACGAATGTTAGTTCCCTAGACCAAGCGGTACTGCGCTGCATGAATGAGGAGAGAATGACTCGTAGGTGAAGCGCTGAGGGGCAGAAAAGACCTGATAAAGCGCTATATAAGAACAGTCCATTGAACATTTTACCTTTCATTGTATTAAAGGTAAACGTGTGAGGTTTTCGTGGTGCTCTGAAAGTGGGACATCCAGATGTGGAGGCTGCCGAGTGCAGGAACTGGAGGCCAGATGTTCTCCTTCATCCTGGAAACAACAAACAGGAACCGTACAAGGTCATCTTTACATTCTGACTTTTGTTCGGGAGGCAAATCGTTGCGAGAGAAGACATGTTGTGGTTCAGCCAGTAAGCAACTAGTCATAATGTGTTGTTTTATAGCTAACTGAAATGCAAAGAAAGAAGATTTTTGAGTGAATCAGAGGAAACAACCTTGATTATTTCAGGTGAGAAATAAAAATGATTGACTGCCCTTTCAGTGAAAGAAAACTTGTCACCTGGTTATTGATCTTTCAAGGAATGCATTTAATCAGTTTTCTATTAACTGACTGCAGAATAATAAACACACTCAACATTATTTAGCTGCTCTCCCGGAGGCGTCTCTCATGGACACTTGACATTTATTCTCCTCAAATTAATAGCTTGCGTAATTAGCAGCAAAGCTCCTTATCTGCCGGTGAAAGCTGCCCTTGAGAACAGGAGGACAGATGAGATAAAGAGACAGTTGCAATGACGTCACACGAGGGCTCTTCCTGCTGCTGCTGCTGCTGCTGCTGCTGCTGCTGCTGCTCTTCACATTCACACCCAGTCTCTGGTCACTTTAACATGTCCAAAACACTCGAGATTCAGTAGTATTAGTGTGTCATGAATGAAAAACTTGGGTCACAGGTTCCTCAACAATGAAATAAATAGAAACAACAATCAAAATAGTGCACGCTCGGGTGTTTGGAAGTGTCCTCCATGGATGGCAGCTCCGTCCTGGTGATGTTAGATCTTAGACTCAAGGGGCAAGCAGGAGTTGCAGAAAGTTTCATATAAAATATTCTGATTATCTTTACACCCCACCATCTTTTATTTTATGTTGATACAACAAGACAAGATGCATCTCAATCCAATACACTTTTACATTTAACTGCTTTCTTATCTGATCCATTTGTCCAAATCAATGGTAATGCTAAGCGATTAGAGGTCACGGGGATCATCAGCTGCAGATCCTGAGGAAGTGTGATTGCATTCAGTGACTTCCCTATGTTTGCATGTACATTTACATTAACACCCTTTGTTTTTATGGATATTTTTCATGTCAAACAGCCTCAAAATGATACCGAATATACAACATGTAAAAACCAAAAAGGACGACAAAGCACAGCGTCTTTATACATCTCCATGTAATTCTTCCAAGGATGAAAAATTCAACAACTTGTATAGAAACAAGAAATATTATCTGTTTTAGATTTTTATATTTGAAACGAAATTGTTGAGATGGATTTACTTTCTGCCAAACATGTCAGACAGGTGGAGTGAGGGAGGCAGGAAGTGCAGACAACAGAGACAGAAGAAGGAGAGCTACTTACAGACTTATTAAAAAGGTGACGTTTAAACAAAATGATTAAATAAATTATTTCATTTCGAAGGGTCAGACTTCCAAGATCTCAACCGGCTGCAAAACTGTTGTAAATTATGCAAAACATACCTAAAAAAAAAACCATTTGATTTGAGGAAATCTGAGCTGCAGTTATCTGTTCCACCCTGATAAATAAGATAATAAAGAAACAGTGGTTAACGTTGTAATTCATTGATCTGGTTAAGGGAAAAAAATGGACTTCAGCTGCATGGTGCTTCACATTATACATCATAACCAATGCATCTGCCCTGCTGCAGGGTGTGGTAACAAACGGTTAATAAACACATAATCAACACCTGAAAGAAGTGATTTACACTCGTCCTTCCACAGTGGGATGAGGGTTCAAGTGTGTCAGCTTACAAAAAGAGAGTTCAGACCGGTAAGGAGGTCCATCCTTTTTCACAAAGTTAGGAAATGCAGTTTGAGTGTCCTGGTTTCTCAACTCCAACAGATATCTCACGAAGAGTACCACTCAGTCTTCCCCATGTCCCTTCACTGTGTGAGAGGGGAGGGGTGCTGGACGGGGGAGGCATGCAGCAGGCTGCCAAGTGCTTGGAAGTGTGATGGGAGGACAGAGGAGGAGGGAGGGGAGGCAGACGGGAGGCTGAACTCCACCTGCAGCCCGTTGGGAGTAACCGTCCCTCCGCCTGCTGCGTCACCGTCCTCAGAAACAAAAGGTCCACCACACATGTGCAGCTGGTAGAAACAGGAGCCGGAGAGGTGGGGGTCGTCGTGGCAGGACGGAGGGCTCCACTGAGGGGGGGGCTGGGACTGGAGCTGAGCTGAGGGACAACAACTGGTGGAGCCGGGGTCCCGCAGATCGTCCAGAGGCAGGAGGGAGAAGGGACAGCCGAGCAGCTGCTGAGGACATCCGTCTCCACACAGGTCTGACAGCCCCGTCACCAGCGCACCGTCTGCACAGATGTTCAGAGAGACAGATCAACAAAACATCTGCAACTCACTTCATATAATACTGTGTGCTGCGACCTGTAGACACGCAGGATAAACAAATGCTTCACAAAAGGTTTTAATTCAACTTGAATGATGCTGAAATTAAATGACTAAAATAGAGATTTAATAGAAATGTTGCACAATGACTTAATCCGTCTATTACGGACTCAGTGAGTTTCTCTTTAGATCTGGACGTCATTGACAGAAACATCTATCTTTAAAAACCACATTATTCTCCAAGGCTTTTAAGTTGTTCTCTCTAATTTCTCTGCTTAATTGTTCAGCACGAGAGAAATCTGCATACATATTTGTATCTGTTTTGTTGATTTGCAAAATAAACAACCTTATTTGTAGACCTTTTTTTCGTGCATGTCGTCACCATGGAAAACGGACAAAATATGTTATAATATATATCTGAATAAAACCAAAGCCATATTTGTGCACTTAAGCTGCACCTGATGTTCTTATTGGTGCATCTTAGTTAGACAGCTGCCATCCCAACAAACTGCAGCTTAAATATACATTTCATTTTAAACTAGGGTTATAGTTACATTTTATCCCTACATCATAGTTACACTTTGACCAGATGAGACTTATATAAAGTATAAAGTACCCCTAAACTCATTTTAAACCTACACAAAATTCAAGAGGGAAATTTAAATGTATTCTCAAATGACTCATTATGTCAGACATTGTGTTGGATAATTATCTGAACAGCCAGATGACACTTAACTGCATTGCCGAACAGCTTATTGTAGTTTGAAAATCTACACACAGGCGAGTTCTGTTGTGATCTCTCAACACATTATTTACATCCTCTCCTCATCCGTCTTTACCTGCAGGCCCGACCTGCTTTCTGTGGCCTGCCTGGAGCGAGTTCATGGCTTTAAGAGAAAGCGGGGAGTTCGTCTGCGGCGGGGTCTCCTCTCCTCCTCTGGAGCACCATGACAATGGGTGAACATGCACACAGATACAAAGGCACACGTGCACACAGATACAAAGGCACACGTGCACACAGATACAAAGACACACGTGCACGCACAAACACGACAACACAGGACACACACGAAGCAAAAAAAAAAAGAATGGGGAAAACAAAAAGAGGTGAGACTCAAAAAATGGTTCATAACAAAAGATAATGTGATGTCGAAAAAAGGCAAACAATGTATTTAAAAAACGACATCCAATAGACAAAATGAAATCTGTAGAATTGTATGTTCCAAAAAGATGATGGTTGGCAGAAATGTGATTTGTAATATGTGCCTGAAATGGTATGTAAATGGTATCATACAGAAAGATGTACAGCTCTTTCAGATTTCAGTGTCATTTAAAACCACGATAACCCGACTCAAATCAAACTAACGTTACAATTTGTTTTCTACTTCTTTGTTTTCTCACCGCTTCTGTTCTGCCTTAACCTGAGAATAGGAATAATAATTGAGGGTCTTAGGGCTGTAACCCTCTCTGCACTGTTAGTTATATTGGGCAGCTGTATGAGAGCAAATCTACTCTACGGTCTCCAGCATTTGAGCCCCCGAATCAGGTGTTTGTTTACCTTGTTTGTCCAGTTCCAGGCTGGACTGTGGAGGTACCGGAGACTCCTGCTGCCGCGTGGAGCTCCGAGACGACAAGCCTGAGGAAGAGTTGCTTCCATCCACCTCCCCACCGTCCCCGTCCTGCTCTCCATCCTCTCTGCAACACACAACACAACCACTGTGAGTGTAAGCAGCAATGGTGTAAAGACATCAAGAAACAATAACCGATTAAACACACTGAGAAGAAGAAAGACACCCTAATGCGCACGCCTGTTACTGATCACACAGAGGTCAATGGAATCTCATTCAGTACCCAAAGAATTTGAGGAATTGCATAAATAAACGAGGAACCTCTGGATGATAAAATAAACATGAATTCCAGTTAAGAGGCATTTTACTTCATCAGGATACTTTGCAGTAATGCTTCGGATGAAAATAGTGCAGGATAAAAACAAAGCATTTAGCGCTACAGCTAATGGGAATAAATAAATGAACAGCTTTAAAATGGTCTGGTGTTTCTGAAAGAGGTTCTGGGAAACAGGACTGATATGAGATTTGATGGGAAGTTCAGATGCAGGAAATCCTCACTGCAGGAATAATATAGAAGAATATTCTGGGACATGGAGCAGAAAAATGTACCTTACGTGATACTGAATAGCAGAAATCGGAAAGCGCTCATGTGGATGTTCACACATCACGTATGCATGGTATGTATACTTAAAGAGCTCATATTTATCCTACATGTTAAGCTTTATAAGACTATGAATCTTGTCTTTGGTGCCGCAGATGTACTCACATGCTCCCTGACTGCAGGCTGAACTTCTTGCGGCTCAGCCTGGTGGTCTGCTGGGTGAAGTACTCGTGGCGTTCAGACTTCTTCCACATGTAGTAATACTGCACACACTCCCCGACGGAGCGCGTTCGTACCTTTGGAGGGGGAACACGATGCTTTTACTTCCCATCAAATATACAAATAAAATACTTTATTTTATCCTGGTGGGAAAATACGTTTCATGACCATTTTTTAAATTTTAGACTTAAAAAATAAATGAATAAATAATAATTTTTAAAAAGTAAAATCTGCAATAATAAAAACAAAATAGAAATAAAATAACTATACAAACAAAAGACGTTCATTTAAAAATGTGCAATACTACACATTTAAATAAAATAAAAAGAGTAATAAAAATAAATATATTTATGAAATATTTAGAAAATGAATCGTAAGACAAAATGTACACATTGTGCTACAGACTGAGATTTGACTGAGCGCTCACCTTGTTCCCCTGGATGAGGTTGAAGTTCTTCCCGTAAACCCTATAGCCATGCTCAAAGTTCCTGCACTCCTCCTCGCTCCAGGCACAAAGCTCTTCTAAAGAGGGAGTGGTATTAAGAAACACTTGCAAGTTAAATAAAGTAGAGAAAAAATGCATTTTCGATAAGTATAACAGCAGTTTCTCACCACTGAACACTTTCACATTGAAGCGTACTCGTCTCAGAGCCTCTTCTGCAACAAAGTTGCATTTCACTAGTTCATAGAGTGCCTGAGGATCAAGAGGATGAGACAAAAGGGTCAGACTGTTACAAAAGGGAGCAGAACCTGCAGAACCTGCTCTCCGTTTACACTGAGCGGCTTACAGAGGAACTCGTGCTCTTTCAGTGACAAACACTGACCAAACCAGGGTCTCATATCAACTGCATTAAGTTAAGGCAGGTAATAAGAATGAACAAGAAAAATACATTTTAAAACAATAAATAAATCAATTTAAGTCAGGTTAATAATTAAGGGTTGATTCAAAATCACCAGTTAATAAGGAATTTTCAAGCCTTGAGAAAAATTGGTAGACGACTTTCCAGCATGAGTCTTATTTTAATAGGGTTTTTTTGAGGATGTTTTTATTCAAATTCTTTGCCCTACATTGTCAGTTTGAAGTTGCCATACCTGTTGGTTGTCCCGGACAGTGTGTCCTTGTGTCTGTGTGCACGCTGCCCCCTGCTGGTTACCCGGTCTCTGTGCATTCTGCAAAAAATCTTCCACTTCCTGTACAGCCAGGACGCCCGGCTTCCACAACAACTGGTCCTCACCGCTGCAGGCTACAGCAAAGAGAGAGGTAGAGAGAGGCAGCAGAGAAATTAGGAAGGGGAAAAGGAAGACACAAACAGATTAAGAGACAGAACAGTGTTTTGCAGTGACTTCTGAAAAACCTTGAATCCATTTTTTTGACTTTAATACCCTGAAATGACTTTTGAATGTTTCATACACAGTTCATTAAACATGTAATTATTCTCCATCAAACAGCAGCTAAACTCGTTTCTAGCCATGGCAACATCTTAGGCTCTTGTCACTGGCTTACCTGTCTCCTGGTGGGTATATGAACTGAGAGGAGGGATTTTGGCCTGGTACATAGAGCCCACCATGATCTCCTGAGAATCGAATCAGAGACACAGTCAGTCAAAGCTCTGAAAAGGTAGGGTTCTTCTGTCAGACCTGAGCAGAACCAGGTCTCAGATCCAAGCTACTAGGCTACTTTAGCTTTGGATTCAAATAAGAGGGTTTTTTTCAGGCTTGCATTAATGAAAAAAATGCTGCATTTTATAGCCATTCAAGTAAAGCCAGCAGGTAACAACACAGACCATAAGACCCCCTGTTGTGCAATACCAATTATGTGCAATATATCCATCCATCTTCTCCTGCTTGTCCGTCAGGGTTGCGGAGGTAACAGCTCCAGCAATATATATATATATATACACACCGTTAGTGATTGTGCAATGAATACCTGGCTGCTGTACCTCAGAACAGTTTGAGGTCTATTTTAGGGTATTTTGTAAAATTGTGTAATTTTTGTATATACTTTTGAATCTTAGGTGTGATATTAAGCTGTCTTTGGCTCTTTTTGCTCTAACAAATGAAAATGTCCCCTCTTGTCCCATGTCCTGGGATGTAAGTTTGGGTTTAGTCTGACTCAGAGCTAGGCTTTGGGTATAGGTCTGCAATCAGCCTTGAATCTCGCACTATCTATTTTGCAGAAAAACAAAGAAATACAAAAGCGTTTTCCCTCCTGATACAAGAATGATTATTATATGGAGCCAGACCTTTCTCCACAACGCCATTTAAGTCCGGCTATGTGAGACTTAGGTTGGGTTTAGGTTGAGTTGGTCCAGCAGAGTGGCCTCAATCAATACATTCAAATTCAGGAAGTCCTGCAATAAATTATCCAAACTCAATGACAAAGCATAGGAGATACAGGAACATCTAGATCTCTGCTGCTGTAAGGATTACGTCTAAGACAATCACATTATTGGAAAACTAAGTAAATCATTAAACATGATCTTTTGTCATTATCTCTGGCAGCCATAAGCCACAAATACGTATTCCTGGCTCAATAGGGCATCGAGAGAGACGGAGAGAGAGGGAAGCGAGGGCTGCACTGACAGCTTTGGCCGTCGGATTAGAGGGAAACATTAGAAGTGAAGTGGGGAAGTCACAGTAAATGTAGGCAAGCAGCAAACACCGGGTCTGAAGAGTAAAGCCAATTCAGAAGTGACAATGAATTAATCATCTTACTTCTCACTTGGATTATTACCTCAGTAAAATGTTCGTGTTTATGGTCTTAATCGCTAGCTTTGAGTCGTCTCCATAAAGCAAGAGGCTCATTTTATAAATCATGGCCACATTTACAGTGATAAAGATGATATAGAAGCGAGCTTTGGGGCAGAGGTTCCTAACTGGTTGGTTGCAGTCCAAAAGAGGGTCTTACTGAAAGGACTCATCAGCAAGTACGGTTTAAAAAATATATATGAATAATAATTGGATTTTGTAAAAGGTCATTTCCAGATCAATTTTATATTGTGAAGTACCATTTCCTTTTTTATATACTCACAACTTGATCTCCACTGCCAGGTTTGCACAAAACAGCGTGACGTACACACACATGGACCAAACTCTGCTTTGGTGGATTGTGTGTGTGTGTGTAAGGGTCCAGCTTGTCTACATTTTATTTAAGGCCTTGTTTGTATAGTTTGAACTAATAGGAGACATTTTATCCCTGTGGCTACCTTGTAATTGACAGTTTTGTGTCTCTCAATGAGATTAAAATGAGAGTGTGTGTCTTGCGTGAAAGGTGTGAGTGATAAAAAGCATCTGACACACTTGAGGTCTAGAAAGGGGGTTATACAACCATGGTTTGTATTCATTCTGTCAAACATCACAGCAATGGTTGCAACAAATCTGCACTTTACTGATTGCATTTTTTCTATTTGTTGTGTATGTGTTTGTGCTCGCAGCGGCCTACCTTGTGCTCTTCTTTGGAGGGAATAGAGGCATCATCTGAGTCTTCTTCTGATGAGCTGACTAACGTGTCTTTGTCTCCACCTGAAAGACAAAATAATGCATTGGATAGTCTTTAAATTTCCCTAAGGAGCAAGTCAAACAAAAACTAAACATATATAGATACAGTAAACAGTAGACACAGTAGATGTCATTATAATATATTGCAACAAGTTAACCCAAGAGTCCATCAGTCCTTGTGTGTGTGTGTAAGGGAAACTAGGCCTATTGTCTCCTGTGAAAAGATGCTTCCTCCCTGACAGCAGGAGTCGAAATTCTGCATGAAGAGGATGTTGAGGGTCTGTCAGAATAGCCTTTGCTCTCTGAATGGCTCTAAATTGATCATGATCATTTAAGTTATTGCTGATGGTCCTAAAGTAAAGGTTTGAACACGAACAGATAGATCCGAAATCCAACAAGTTACCGTTCAAATTATTTTAATGCTGCTGTGTATGCAGTTAGAATCGGAGGATGAAACCCTCTTTATTGTCACATACAGCACACAGCAGAGCACACACAGTGAAATTAGTCCTGTGCATTTAACCCATCCTAGTTCTAGGAGCAGTGGGCAGCTATCGTGCAGCGCCCGGGGAGCAATGGGGAGGGGGGATTGGAGGTGTCCGGTGCCTTGCTCAATGGCACCAGAGCAGGGCCTAGGAGGTGAACTGGGACCTCTCCAAGTAGCAGTCCACTTTCCATATTTCAAGTCTGTTCGGGGACTTGAACCGGCGACCCCACGATTCCCAGTCCAAGCCCCTACTAACTGAGCCACTGCTGAGTTCTTGCTCTTCTTGAGTCCATTTGAACTCTGGGATGTCCGTCTGCTCATTTTTCTTTTGGATAAGGTTAAATATCTTTCTTTGCATTTTTCAAAATAACAAATGAGGGATCACTCATAGATCTTTTTCAACTAATTTACCTGAACCATCACTCCTTAAACCATTATTCCTGAAGCAAATCCTACTGAGATAATAAAACCCTCCCAAGGCAGGAGTGGGAAATAATGAAAGCTCAGCGAAAGTTCAATCAGGAAGAGTCTCTATATCCTGTCACTCACCCCTCCAAATCAGGGGGCGTTCACTCCCCGGCTAAACCTATCACTCTCCATTCCCACAAGCTAATCTGCTCTCTCCCCTCCTGACGGCTGTCATTTCAGGTGACTCCACAAAGCCCTCCTCCCGTTCACATCAAACCATTTAAACCAATCCTCTTCAGACCGACCTCCATCAATCCCTTCATGCCTCCACTACCACCAGTGTTTGGACCCAAGGGGGGGGGGGGGTTTATCAGCTCGGTTTTCTGAATGATAAACCCGCACAACGGGGTCTAATCACCAAACACCATTACTTCATCTGTGTATTCTTGTTAATAAATATATACTGTTACATAAACTAGTCTCTCCTGATTGAACTGGGATTTATAAAGGGAGAGAGAGAGAGAGAGAGCGAGAGAGCGAGAGAGAGAGAGAGAGAGAGAGAGAGAGAGAGAGAGACTTAATAAAAAATGCAATACTTCAAACTCAGTATAATACAGTTCAGGATGAAGAATCAAAGAGACGAAAGGCATCTCCTCTTCTGTAGCTTTGGAGACACAAGCTGCATTCATGCCATATATTTGGTTTTCATGATATTTTGCGGACTCTGCAGCATAACTGTCACCACAACGATGGATTAATCAAAGCAAAACACGGTCGCCTATCAGGAAGTATGACATTATACAGAAGAAAATGTAATTTCCTGTCCCTGGAACCATCTAGCTGTAAAAAAATAACTGATGCAATCTCAGCAAAGCCCTGATTTTAAATTGAATGTTGAGAAAATATTTGACAAAATCAAATGCTACAAAAATGTTGCTTTCTTTTATTGCTTCCACACAGTTTCATCTTAAAGGAATGTGCACTATGTTCCGAAGCTGCTCCGTTTGAATTGAATTTATGACGGCAGATTTCTTTCTATTATTTTGCGCAACAAGGTGAAGAGTGAATGTTCGTCCATGCGTTTGTTACCTTGGAGGCGGCGGAGCAGATCTGAGGTGTTTGAGGTGACGGAGGGGGTGAGATAATCAGCTGATGACTCCTCTTCCTCCTCCCCGGGAAAGAGATCCTCAGTAATCTGATCCTCTCGAACAATGGAACAGCAAATTAAATCAAAGCACACAGAATACAGTAATCGCATTTCAGTCATTGACGTTGCCTCTCACCTTGTCCAGTGTCATGCCTGGCAGGCTGGCAGTCATGTGACAGGTCTCCTTCTCTGGGTCTGACATCGTATAGCCGTACAGAGCCAGCAGCTCCTCCAGAGGAAGCTCACCGGCCTTCAGACACACAGTTATAGAGGGAGATAGCGACGGTTAGAGGGAAATGTTTTGATTAGCTCTACATTTTCTAGACTGTCAGTACATTAATCATGTGTTTACGTTTTCTTCTTATGCCTAAATATCTCCACAGCTTTCACTCAGTTTGCACTCTAAAATGGGAAAGACATTTCCACATCAAAACAATTGATTAAGGCAAATGTTCAAACCTCAACATCTTTAAAGTTACACCAAGAAAAAGCCTTCTTCATATCAGTCAGATTTAAGCAGTTAAAGATACAGTTTGTAACTTCATTTGTAAACAATGTTTTTCATATTCGCTGAAACCGTCACTATATCCCGGCAGATAAAAGCTGTAATATCAAATATGAACCAAGATGTGGTTACTGCATTGCTTATTTATCACCTATAAAATGTTCAGAACAAATTTCAGTGTACTGTTCAAATCTTGGTCTTGGCCCAAATGCTTTCAAAACGGTAACGGTGTCATTGCTCATTTCAGTCTGAGGGTTTTTTGTCTACACTTTACAGAAAAAAAGTGGTGTGAATATCTGAACTCAATCTGTTTGAAACTAGAAAGTGTTTCTTTCTTTCATTTGATTATATAAGGTGATGATGTTTGTGAGAGGTGCAGTGAGGTCTTCAGAAAGTGTGTGTGTCATTCATCCAGCTACTCACTTTAGTGTAGATGGCTGAACTTGACCGTACAGTGTGGGACTGCGCGGCCATCTTCATGGGGCGAAAGTCCACTGAATCTCCTCTAAGGCCGGTTAACACTTCTGCTTCTCCTGCTGAGGGTCTTCATCACAGTTCCTCATCCTCTCTCCACTATACCACGACATGCACACTTCTCTTCAGGGGCTTTTCACCCGCCTTCAGACACAAAAAAACACAACGTCTTTCATACGGTCAAGTAAAGCAGCTGGATGATGCACAAAACATTAGAAGCGCATTCCTCTGTGCATCCATGGCACACAAACAACATGAAGGATCAGAAAGTGGCCGATACTAACTTCTGACTTAATCTTTAGCATTTTTCGGAACCCACTTAAATGTAACATTTGGATAGATTTGGTTTTGGTGTGATAAAAGGGCCTACTCCTTAAAATCTAAATATAAAAGCTTATGGATTCTCATATGGGGTGACTACACATTCTCCCACGTTTTCCAATACAGGCTTTGGCTAAAAGAATAAAATCAAACTGGGACAAATGTAATAATAGAGGTGGTAGAAGTGCTCAGATCTTGTACTTGAAGTATCAGAGTGTAGGAATACTCTGTTACAAGTAAAAGTCCTGCATTCAAACTGATACTCAAGTAAAAGTACTAAAGTATTTGCATCAAAATAGACTTAAAGTGCCAAAAGTAAAAATAGTCATTGTGTAGATTTGTCCATTTCAGAATCTTAAATATTATATGTTTTATATTTATTGATCATTAAAGTGATATCAAATATGCTTAAGGGGCAGCTAGCTTTATATACTTTGCATACTGCAGGGTAGCTTGTGAATTTACTCCAGGTGTAACTTGAGTCTTATTTAAGGTTTGTTTAAATACTTCTCATCATTAATCTAAATCCGGAAGGTAGTAAATAAATGCAGTAGAGTAAAAGTAATCTATTTACCTCTGATTTGTAGCAGGTAGAAGTACAAAGTAGCAGAAAATACTTCAGTAAAGTACCAGTACCTCAACACGTTACTCAACTACAGTACTTGAGTAAATGTACTAAGTCACTTCACAACACTGACTACAGATTTGGTTTTGGTTTGATAAAAAGGGCCTACTACTTCAAATCAAAACACAACAGCGAGTAGTTTCCCACATGTGGTGACTACACATTCTCCCACTTTGTCAACATGTTTTTTTATATAGCTTTAGGCTCAAATAAAAAAAAGTCAAAGTGGGACAAATCTAGTTGACGAGGTTAAGAGGTTAACACACAAGTGAAGAAACTTCGTGCAGCAGACTACTGGACTGAGGATGTAGCCCACCGTAGTTCATATAGCGTGCCACCACTCATTGAATTACACTAAACTTCTTCACACACCACTTCAGGGTAAATCAGATTAAAAGTCCAGTGTAAAATATAAGTCTAAGGTGTGTCTGTAGCATTGGGTGCCTGACCAGGGGCGCTTTCCTGTGACTTGGTGCTGAACGTCTCTTCCTCCCCGGCTACACAAGAAGGAACTAGTTTCTCAATATTTCCGAAAGGGACGTTTTGGAGTTTACCGCGGACAAGTCGTGACATCCCTCCCAACTTTTTCTGCTCACTTCGTCTCACTTTGCACCTGAAACAGTTCAGCACCATCGTGTTAGACCCTTGCCTTTTGTTTTCTGCGGATTTACTATCAAGGCGGAGGAGGGAATGGCTCTTTAAAGCTAAGAACGCGGAGAGAGGCGATTCGCTGGAGAGCTTCTCCATTTCTCCCCCCGCTTTTTCACTTAAAAACACCCCCGTAGCCCCTCTTTGAACCGGGGTTTCCCAGCCGGTGACACCGTAACACTCTTTTGTGCCCCACGACGTGACAAAAGTGTTAAATTCGGCCCATTTATTCTCTCATTTGACTCGTTACATTCCTCGTTTTCGCTCACTTACCTCCGCCATTCCGTTTCTGTGTAAGCTGAGTATTGCCCGGATGTTGTAGCTCCTCTACTGCTCCGTTTATTGCCGCAACAGCGACTGTGCTACACTTAGTTAGGTGCACTTATATCCACTATTTCCACGTAAATCGACTATTTCAGTATTGCTTGGCAGCTGGCATTGCAAAAAAAATTCTCCTTTACTTACAAAAAATCTCCCTCCAACTTTCGGTATCAATTCCGCTCTTATTGCAATCCTTTAAAAGCAAACTACTAAAAGCACATGCAACTAAATGCATGTTTAATGTATGTTGGTGCCATTTTCCTTTTTATAGGGTATAAATATTGCCCCTTTTGCAACAGCTTGGAAAATATTAAAATACAAATTATGTTGGTTTTTTTTTCTCGTCTGTTTTTGTTACTTGTGGTTTAGATGTAGAGGCAACTTTCAGTATCAATTCTTACTTTCTACCTTGATTAGCTACAATATTTTTAAACACAAAAGCACATACAACTAAATGCATGATTTACACATTATACTGATGGCCATTACTTATAACAGCTTACAGCTTTGAAAATATTAAATATATGAATAATATGTATTTTAGTTGTCTGTTTTGGATGTTTTGTCTTAAATGAAAGTACTCTATCATGCTATGAATTCTAAAAATAGTGAAAATGGAAACACAATGTTCATGTCATATCAGCAACATGTCTTGCTCCATGTGTTGAATCCAGGGTCGTGTTGTGAATGAGGGAGAGGGCAGGATATGGTAAAAGCAGATAAAGATATAAGTCTCTTTTCCCACTGAGTGCTTACAGTTTCTAAAGATAGAAGAGGCAGAGTTAATGTATGGTGTCAACACGTGACATTATTGCACCACCACATGCTGATCATCCAGTTAATCTGCCTTATGTATTGTGGCCACTAACTAAACTTGATATCAGTCTCATTCTCCATGTGTAAAAGTCATATTAGTAAAGAGAAAACACAACGTAAACAAGCAGAAATGATACACACGATAAAAGAAGTAGGTTCTGTATTTGTTTTGAGCAGACTGCTTGTTAAACATCAAACAATGAGGATTTGTAACAGGGGACCCAGTGTCAACAAACCACACATATTGGCCCATTCATATTTATTCATGGTGTATTTTTTTTACGACAATTGCCAAAGTTAACTCATCTTTGTATGATTTTTTCCACATTTCTTTCATAAACAAGCTCTAATAGTCTCTTTATTTGTTTTGGCTGCTCTCTGGCACTTTATTTTCATTAAAAGCACCCCCAAAAATCCCATTGTTGATCCATTTATTTTCATTGTGAATCAGAAAATGCAATATTTGGCCCTATGATGAGGATGTGTGATGTAGAGAAGCCAAGAAAAGGCCTCAAACTGGTCTCATTGGTTTGTTTACATATTATTTTTGAGATACAGTAGCCTAGTTCTTATACTTATATGGATCATAGTTTCAAACCCGACGAGAAAAGTGTTGAAATATTCAAGTAGATATAACATTCTTTCACTTTAACTCAATGTCATTGAACTATATATGTAGCTTGCTCCTTCTTCAACTTGATTTGTTTGATTTAAAGTGACTGTCTTGACATTTAAGTCACATTATAGTGGGTCACAACTGACTTTATAACTCGTCAATGAAACATGTACTTTCTGCGCTTTCTAAAATAACTTCACATCATTTTCAACTCCCACAAATTTCCAATTGGTTTACTGTCAGAGTATGTTTGCCTACTCTTGTGTCTATTGGGTTAAATGTTTGTCACAATTAAAAAACATCCCAAAAATGGGCTCAGCCTTAAATGCACTCTCCAAAAGCAATATTGTTATTCCATACCTTCCAACTCTCCAGCTGTTTACATCAGTCAAAAGGTACTGCAGAGAAAATAACATGTTTGTGTTCAACAAAGGACTGAAACACACAGAGAAGAACAAACAAAGCACATGTGTTTGTAGGGAGAGTGTGAATGCATGCTCTGGGTTTTCTAACTGTGTTGAATTTGTAAAGAATTAAAGCAAAGAATTGTTGACATTTGGGGTATTGCACAATAAAGATTATAACACTAGAACAATAGACGTTAAACTACTGGAAGTCAATTCAGAGCCACGCAATTGTCCTGATGTGTAGCTGTCAGGATGACAAAACGATGCTGACCTGTGTCAACAGCAACAAAAACAAACTTTTAGACATCAACACATGCCCCACATAACTGCTTCTTTAATGTATCTGCTTGTGAGTATATATGAGGATTTAATGGCTCTTTATTGACCCTCAGTGAACGGGTTGTATTGTGGTTTTACAACAAGAACACTCTGTTGTGTCCCCTGTTTCTTCAGGGTCTTTAATTTTGGTTGTTTTTTTTTTTGTGTGAAGAGCAATTGGATGCTTTTGTGGAGCTTTGAGGGTGGTTTGAATGTGTTTTTGTGATTTACATGTCGTTTTTAAGTGTTGTTTTGTTGTACAAATGTGGTCCAGAAATCAAGCTTACCATTACACCTATTATTGCTGTTACAAAAGTGGACTGTACAAGGGACATAAGAATAGGCTTGGGCTGAAAGATTGACAAATTCTGGTTAAAAAAGAGAATAAATTACACAAACTTTTCTCTATTTTTACTTATTCAACAACTGCAGGACTAAAAACATTATGAATGAAAGGATAAAAATGAGAAAGCGACGATGAAATGTCTTGATAAAATGATAGAGAAGAAATGGTGTCACAAAAAGGTGGAGGGAATAATAGCTTGAACGCAGACTCAACCCCGACAGCTAGCTTTAGTAGAGTCCCTCAGAAGGTAGCCTTTCAGTGCATTTTTATCTTGTCTATAATGGCTAAGTTGAGTCTGTAAAACAAATGATTGACCTCGAAGATAAAGTTTGACAAAATAATATCGACTGAAGGTCTTTACAAGAGCCTTCAATATTACAAAACACAGATAAGAAATCCTAAAAATGCAACAGCTGAGATTTTATTAAAGTACAGAGTGCTATGATTGGGAGCTCTAGAGAAAGCCAGTTAGTGAAACTTGAGTTGGGATTGTTTTGTGCAGTGCTGCTTTTTAAGGGTTGGGAATAATCTTTAATGCTTTGTCCAAAACTTCTGGTGAGAAGTGTAAATATTAGTGATAATGAGATATGTCCCTGCATCATAGAGCAGTGTAGCATCTATAATAGACCTCAAGTCCTTCAATTAGATGTCAGATTGTGCGCTTATTCAAAACTGCAGCATGTCAAAACATCAGTATTGAGAAAAGGACATAGAGGTGGTGGTAAAGACACATCCATCATGAGTTTATTCAAACATCTTTAAGGGAAAACTTGCATTTACATCAACATAAGTGAATGGTTTTCTACCATATTGTTTCAGGAATCAAATCCTTATTCAGTGTAACTGCGCACTATAGACTAAGTTCTAGATGTTCTGAGAAAGGAACATTTAGCAGCGCACCATGGGAAACTTGGCACTGAACAATGTTTTAACTGTTCTCCCAGTGATGATATGCAGATATTAAACAGAAAGGCTGCCCAGTGGCTGAGGGTAGTTCTTCTCCATTCAATGCAATATACTTTAGTGTAGCAAAGAAAAAACAACCAAATACATTTCGGGAAAAATAGCAGAAAATGAGTGAATAATTATTGAGAACGATCTATTAATTGCAATCTTTTTATATAATTGTAACACCAAAAGGCTATATAGTAACATGCATACAGTACATCCAGCATATATATATATATATATACTGAGGTTATATGTGAGATGAGAAGATGTTCAAGACCTGTGTGTAAAGTACCCACTAACAGCACATTCCCTCATGGTTGTCTTCATTATTCAGCGGCTGGTTAACGACGTGGACCCAGTGATAGTTACATTCCTGTGCTGTGTGAACTCTCTTTGCTTAAGATAGAGCAGAAAGTGGAGAGGAATGCAGATACACACAGACACACTGAAGACAACACACACTTTAACCATTTAGGCTTTTAGAAGTATGTGTGCAGAGGTTCCTCCTGTTTCCATGCGCTTTCATGGGCTTGAACCCCATGTCAGAACTTAAATACCCACCTTTTGTTTCTCTCTTGCCTTTTCTTTGCACACTCTTGGGCTGACAGCTTTTTCCAGTCCTGTGTGTATTCAGTTGTGTTGGTATTTAGGGTGTCATGATTATAGAGATGTTTTGTTTCCTGTTTTATTTTGAAATGTTTTCCCTCCTGTCTGTCATTTCTACATTTGCTTCCTGTCTGTGTTTTCCCTCCTGTCTGGTTTTCTGACTGGTTCACCTGTTGTCCCTGTGTTTCTCCTCCCCTCTCAGGCTGTGTCTTGTCTCGTGAATTGTCCCTGTGTATTTAGTCTTTTCTTCCCTTTGTGTTCCTTTTCGTGTCGTCGTCATTCCCATGTTTGTCTCGTGGTCCAGTTCTGTTTGTTTCCCAGTCCTGTCTATCTTTCTGGATTCCCCTCGGCTGCCCTCCTGTCTTTCTGGCTTGATTTATTTTTGTTTGCTACTTTTCTGTTTGATGAGCGTGCCTGCTTGCACCGTTTTTCGTGTTTTGTTCTGACAGCTTTTTGTTGAATAACGCTTGCTTTTCGTTAAACCCCAATACCTACCTCCCCTTGTTTCACTTCATTTTGGTCCTGTGACCACAACCGTGACATAGGGTCTTATTCTTATCACAAAGTTATTGTTATTATTTTGCTTTTGCTTTTGGTTTGTGAAGCATTTTGTGTCACCTTTTATGTATGAAACAAATAAATACATTTAGATTTGATCAAAAAGTTTCCTTAATATTATTCTTATTAGCCTTGTGTGAACTCTTACCCATCCTATGCTGTGCTTCACTCTTCACTACTCTGTAACCTTGGCCAGGTTGGTCATAATCTCACAAAATTCACACTGCTGTTAATTACTCCACTGTAGTTTAAGCAAACAAAAGCAATTTACTCTGAGCATATCAGGTGGAAAATTATAGGAATGCTTCTAAATCTGGCAGAGCTGGTGTTATGGCTGCTGATGTTGGTCCCCCCTCTGTAACTTTTGCCAGGATGGTCATAATCTCACCAAAATGACTCTGCTATTGTTAGTTATTGCCCTGTAGTTTAACAAACAAACAAAAGCAATTTACTCTGAGCCTGTCAGGTGAAATATTAAAGAAAGGTTTGTCTTATCTTAAATCCATGAGCATATTCAGGCTTTTGTTCCTGTTCAAACACAGTTCCACTATTTGAGTGTTTGCGGGGGAAGATGGGTGTGATGAAAGGGGCTTTAAGATGGCTATATGAGTGTGTTTAAGAATGGTGATCAACGTTATTACCAGTATCAATGAAGAGTTTTTAAGCTTCATAACATTCCTGCTCAGTGTGATGATGGAACAAGAGGTGACCTTTTCCAAAAATCCATCTGTGACTAATTTCCAGAGAGGCGACCGCTGAGCTGTCACAAGAGCCAGCCACAAAATGTCATCTATATGTCACACACATTTTGATACCATGGGACACCGTACATGCCATCCTGTGACAGCTATATGACTGTTAGTGGCTAAAGTACGATGAGGTTTTCAACAATATATAATGATTAATGAACGTGATATACAGTATGTGTGGTAATGAGGTTATTGAGTAATGCAGTTCTGCTTTAAATGTTGACCCTGATGTCCTTTATTTATTTACAATATCACATGTTCTTATGATGTTTTTATGGCTGTACCATGTGCTGTATTGGCTTTATGTTCTTTCTGTGAAAAGCAAATGTTCCTACAGGGGCATTAATAGGTGTAATTCAGTGTATAATCATTGCCTTGTACTGCAACACTGATATGAATGGCTCTTCTTGAGACAGAAGAGGAATAATCAGCCGTTTCACCACCACCGCTTTTTTCAATGGAACAATGAAATAACAATGAATGTATTTCCTTATAAGACAACGCTTTGGACCTCTGGAGCTATTTCCTCCTTACGCATGTTACTTCCGGAGCATGAGTAGTGCTCGGCTGGACAACATCACTTTCCCTTTCATTTTGACACAGAGCACATGGTCATCAGCGGACTGACACTCACCACAGCAGCTCCCCCGTGATGACAAACCAGAGGAGAACAAAGACACATGTTCTTTTATTATCGTACAGACTGAGTTTATTGTGTTCCAAATGGGAAATTAAGATCATCTTAAACTTGTACTTTTAATAAGGACGACTTCAATGCTGTACCTCTCATTCTTCACATACTGCATTCCTGTTTGTTTTGAATCCCTGAACTTGCATTCATTTATATTTTGGATTCTCCTTTTTCTTTTATTAGCTTGAGTTTCCTTTTTATGTACGTTTAATGAGTGTTATTGCAGGGAGCTTAAGGGTTAAGAGTGTCCCTGTCAACGACTGCATCACTGTAATTGTTGTGCATATGATAATAAAGTATACTAAAGACTTTGAAACTCGAAGTAAATAAACCAAAATAGACTCAACAGTGAGGTGCTTTTGGTTCCATCAGAGGGTGGGAAAATAATTGATTCCTTCTGCAGTCAAGACATATTATTCATCTGAATCCGAGCTGTTTCTGGATCAGTGGCTGTAACAAAAACAAACATCAAAATGTACGTTTCTTTCAAAAGTTAAATTCAAAACATCCTGTTAGAGAATATTAATGCACTGGGGAGCAGTAAAGCTTAGGGTTGTCTTTTTTTTAACCAAAGTTGTAGTTTAAGTTACAGTAATTGCTTCTTGGTTCAAAAGACAAGAAAATGAAACAAAGAAACACAATCTGTCAAAATTAAGTTGCTATTTTAAAACCCTTGTTTTATTTTTCCTCAGGCAGTAACTGCAAAATAGGAACAACCTAACCCACACACTGTATAGCCATGCTGTCTTGCTGCATGGTTCCTGTTTTATGTTATTTTGTCTATATATATATATATATATATATATATATATATATATATATATATATATATATATATATATATATATATATATGCCATTTGTACGTTTAATTCTTCACTCTGCATCTTTGTTTTATATCCAATTCAAGTGAAACAGTGTATGATTTCAGTTCAAGCTCTGTAACTACCATTCCACAAGGGGGCAATGCTGTCCTGTGCATGGGTCGATTCAAAAAATGCAAAACAAAGCAGTCAACAACTCTCCTGTTTCCATTCAAAAACTATGCCAAGTTACGCCTAACATAGACAAGTGTCAAAATGTTAAAGCTAATTAAGGACCCATACGTTTATTCTGAGGGTATTTTATGTATTTGGTGCATGTGTTCTGGGCTCAGATTGCACATGAGATTACCAGCAGTGCAGTGGAGTCATAATTGGGCTAATTTTCAGTCTGCCGGCTGCTCTGTTTGCTCTCGGGTTTCTGCATGCATACTAATATGACTCACCATGTCTGCACTGTGCACGTTCTGCAAAGAAAGAAATTAAGTTTAATAAACCAGTGAGTAAACAAACACTACATCCAAACACTAAACCCGTGTGAATGTGTGCACCTTTGAGTCCTGCATTGCATCTTTTTCCCCCCAGATGTTCCGACACCATTTCGAGTTCATTTAGCAACCATTTACGCTGGTATTTCTCTTTCTGTCTTTCTCCCACTCCTTCTCTAAACAGGATGTTTGTGTCTCAGCGGGGCGGCCGGGCAGCAGTACAAAGCTGATGACCAGATAGCCTGGCTGTGGAGTGCCCAGTTCTCCCAGCGCTGTGACAGATTAACTGGGATTTAGGGCTTCCATTCGGATTCCCTGCTAAACCAACACACCGCCAGAGACAGCAAAACACAGGAGGTCATGTAGCCGACAGCACGCTTCCCACTGGGCCTTACAGCAAATAATAATTCGTTCAAAATTGTTTCCTAGCCTCACAAGTGCATACGCAGGATAATAATTCTGTAGGAAAGTGATGAATGTAGGGATGAATTCGACAATACGTAGCCCATTTCTCATCTAAAGGAGACAACGCTGATAAGTTTTATGTGCTGATGCGATGTCACACGAGAGGAACCAAGCCTGCAAGTGGCGTGCTTTATGGTCCCTAATAATTCATGCTACAACGATGGTTAGATTCAAAGGTGATATCATGAGACTCAGGAGACCTGGGTTTCCGTGTATTGTGCTGCTGTGCGTGTGAACTCAGCTAATATCAGACGCCTGGCTGCGGTTTGTGGAGCACAGGATCTGAATCATGGGTACAATTTGTTTCATGGCAAAACAATGTCGCTGAAGTGTGACCACAACTCGGTCCCATACAGAAGTTACTCTTAGTAATTACATGTGGGATTTTTTCCAAGCAAACAACCAACCGCTGTAGCACACT